>NC_068305.1:21060500-21360500 GCF_025860055.1 Xyrauchen texanus
AAAATGAACAAACACATGTATATTGATATTGTCCTTTTAAATGCAGATTAAAGGAGTTATTCACCCAAAAATAATTTACTCATTCTCGTGTTCCAAACCTGTATCATTTTCTTTTTCAGTGGAACAAAAGGGGACATTTTTGAATGTGTACAGTGCTTTATTTCTAAAAAGTGAAAACATTCAGAGACCATGGGCTGTCTAATGTAAAATAAATAAGTCTTCTAAGGCGTATTTAGTACGTAAATATTACAATTTCTGTCACAAAGCTATTGTATGGCTTCAGAACACTTGGATTATAGCACGTATGTTGTATGGACCACTTTTATGGTAGTTATGATATTTTGCTGTTTTTTGTTTTGTTTTTTTAAGTGGGGCTGAATGGTTAATTGAAATTAAATAAATAAATAGTCTGCATGTACTGATCGCTGCGCTTTTTGTATATGCGCAGCTCTGTTCTCTGTAGTGTATTACACATACCACGGGTCTGTTGAATGCTCGGTTTTGATTTTTTGACAAATGTTCTGCAATTATTTTCCAGTAAATGCATGGCTATGAAGTACTTTGAGTTCTTGGCCACATAACACTTCCATATCACTTTTCCAAATGGTTTCTGTTATTACATAGAGCTGTACAGGCTACCACTGCATAATAACCCATTAAAACAAAGATGTAGGCTAAGTAAATCAAATAAGAATAACAAACAATGTCTATAATATCCTAAATGAATTAAAATTTCTGTTGAAAGCACCCTTGTGCTCCCTCTCTCTCTCTCTTTCGATATTGTCTCACCCACACTGACATGCATACATATGTGCACGGACACAATATCTTGTTGCTTCAATAAGTGCTTCAATTCTAAAGTGACATTTTCGAACTAGCAAGGCTCGTGCCTTGGCGGAAGAAAGTAGTTAACTCAAAAGACTGGTTTAGAGTTCGAAAACCAGAAAATGTCTTAATAAAAAACCCTGAACAATGTGTTAAGGTGTTTTAACCGTGGGATTAGCGATAAAAAGTATTATGCACATCCGAGTTGTAACAACCACTCCGCTAGCGTCATGGCCGCATTACCACCTCAGGATGTGCACTATTGTTTAATAATTTAACACGGTCTGTCGCCAATTATTCTTTACACAATGTACATGCGAGACTGATGAGCTGAGCACGTTAAATCTACAGTGCTCTAGATTCATTGTTGCGTGTTTGAGTTATTCCAAATATGCTTGGTTGCTAAAAGGTACTTTCAAATCAAAAGTAACCTCATAACACTGGGATTGCATAGACTTCTCAAGAGGGCTCAAGTCTGTACACCCTTTCTCAAGCAGTATATCTATTGGCAGTTGTAGAGCCTGTTTGCCCACCTTAATTTTGTTAAAAAATAAACACTTTTTTTATTTAATTATTATTATTTTGTTAATAATCATATCACTGTTCAAATCTCAAACACAATATTTTTCTAAATAATCACAATTAAACAAACATTATTTGTCAAAATGATTTAGCCCTATTTTGGATCTTCACAGCCCCTGGTCACTATAATGTATTCTTTCATTGTATGGAAAAGAGCTGCTAGAACATTCTTCAATTTCTCCTTTTGTATTTTGCAGAAACAATAAAAGCTTACAGGTTTATAACAACATGAATGTGAATAAATAACGGCAGAATTACTTTTTAAATAGAAGAGCATCTAGAAGTAATCAAGCAAAAAAAAAAGATGCACAGCCTGACTGAGAGAAAACATTTAAGACCACTAACAGGCTTTAGCCAGCTCTGACATGTTACTAACAGCTCACTTGTGATATCTGCATAATTGTATTTTATTCCAGTTCATTTAATTGCCATTTAAATGCTGGTATACTCGGAATGTCTTTCTCTTTATACATTTCCCCACAGTTCAACCTTCTTGCAACAAATATTGCTCAGATGATTCTCAATAAAATTCAAATGGTCTTCATTCTCTGGCCACCATTCTTAGAAGAGTAGCCCTCACATAGATGTTAATGAATAACGTTTGATCAATACTTCCCCAGTCCAGCCAAGACCAGCCAATGCAGCCATACCTCAAGAGCAGCTCAAGGGCATCTCCCCTGTTATTCTCCAGCTTTTAGCATAATGACTCCAGATTAAACCATTGATAGTCTTACTCATCTGCTTGGCTACTGCAGCCAAGAACCCTTAAAAGCTTTTTGTAATACAACATCATCTTTGGCTCCATGCCACCATCCCTTCTTCTGTTAATGCATTCGACTCATAAATAGATGAAGAGGAAGATTTTATTTTAACTCTAGTTTGTCGAATTAGATGTTTGTTTATTTTTCTTCTTGGTTGTCTCTTGAAGTACGTTTGAATAAAACATGATTCAAAGACAGAACAGTTTGTTCCCAAAGAAGTGTTTTACTATCACTCATCTGGTTTCCTGGAACTTATCTTGATGACGAATGATTCAATATCAAATCAACCGATCAGGCACATTTCTTAGGTGACATTTACGTAAGACAAGTTTCTGTGTTCAAAAACAGCTTGTTGGAATGAAACAGAATGTAGGGCTTTCAAGATGCATTTTAGGTTTAACTTTGCACACCATCTAGAAAACGCAGTGCTCAAAGCAGGAAGCTCAAAAAAAAAAATGGGCAAAAACAGCCTTGTGCCTGTGTATGGCTGTAGTGCATTGTTTATATGGCCTCAAAGTAGAAGAAAAAGTTCATAATTTCTACATATTGAATTGCTTTGAATGTTAAAACTGTGTCTCAATGTATAGCTTTGTTTCAGAAAGTATCACTGTGGTGTGATGATTGTCAAACATGTAATGGGATTCATTGTAAAAAAAAGAATCCCCATGAATTTGATTGATTTTATGGACAGTTGCTATTTAGCTAAGTGCTCAAATGTGATTTATGATTGGCCATATAGTGCTTCCATTTAATATAGTTTATCTGATGTCACAGCCTTATTCCACTGCAGGTTACATTTGCATTGTAAGTGAATGGTGAATAATTAGCCCTGTACCATTTATTGATTTATTTCCCTTCTAATTGGAAGCACTGAGAGCACGTAGAGCTGGGCCAGTTTGAGAGTGGCAATGTTTAAGGGTCCCTTGGTGATGTTCAGTGTTATGACTGGCCACCTGGTTTTAATGTGGCCTCAAATATACCACCATATTTCTCTCATCGTATCATCTCCTGCCACTGACAGGAGCAATGCAGAGAATATATATTAACAGCAATGTTCCTTCTTTGTCCTTCATCATTTATGTTATTCAGCTAAGATTCAATTTTTGTTTAATTAGAGTGTAAAGAGCTCACATCGCTGATATTTTCTCTACCTATACAGTGGGATTCAAAAGTCTTTGAGTTCACTTGTGAAAATGTGTGTGTGTGCGGTGAGTACCTGATTTCTTCTATTTTCATACTAAATAATTTTACAGATATAACATAAAACAAAGGCAACCAGAGTAAACATAAAATACAGTTTTCAAATATGTATTATTTATTGAAGCAAAAAAGTTATCCAACACACATATCACCTATGTGAAAAATTACCTGCCCCCTTAAACTTAATAGCTGATTGTGCCACCTTTAGCAGCAACAACTTCTGCTAAACACTTCTGATAACTGGAGATCAGTCTTTCACAACACTGTGGTGGAATTTTGGCCCACTCTCCTTTGCAGAACTGCTTTAGTTCAGCCACATTGGTGGGTTTTCGAGCATGAACTGCTGGTTTAAGGTCCTGCCGCAACATCTCAATCTGGTTCAAATCAAAACTTTAATTTTGCTTCTTTTGAGCCATTCAGAGGGGTTTTTGTGTATACAGGAAGGAAGGGTTACAGAGCTATTTCAAATGCTCTAGGACTAACAACGAACCATAGTGAGAGTCATTATCTCTAAGTGGAGAAAACTTGGCACTGTAGTGAACCTTCCCAGAAGTGGGATACATTCCAAATTTCCTCATCTAGGAAATCACACAAAAGCCAAAGGCAAAATCCAAGTGCAGGCCTCTCTCACATCGATAAAGGTCACTGTTCATGACTCCACTATCAGAAGGACACTGGCCAAAAATGCCATCTATGGAAGATTGGCAAGGCGAAAACTACTGCTAACCTACGGGAACATTAATGCTCATTTGAAGTTTGCCAAAACACACCTTAATGATCCTCAAAGCTTTTGGTAGGATTTTCTGTGGACTGATGAGTCGAAAGTGGAACTGTTTGGAAGACAGTGGTCCCGTTACATCTGGCGTAAATCAAACGCAGAATTCCACAAGAACATTATACCTACAGTCAAGCATGGTGGTGGTAGTGTGATGGTGTGGGGATGCTTTGCTGCTTCAGGGCGACTTGCAGTAATTGAGAGAAACATGAATTCTGCACTCTACCAGAAAATTCTAAAGGAGAATGTCCAGTGATCTGTCCGTGAGTGGAAGCTGAAGTGCAACTTGATTATTCAGTTAGACAATGAGACAAAGCATAGGAGTAAATCCACCTCTGAATGGCTCAAAAGAAACTAAATTAAAGATTTGGAGTGTCCTAGTCAAAGGTCCTGACAATTGAGATACTGTGGCAGGACCTGAAACGGGCAGATCATGCTCAAAAATCCTCCAGTGTGGCTGAACTAAAGCAGTTCTGCTACACTGAATGGGCCAAAATTCCACAGTGTTGTGAAAGACTGATCTCCAGTTATCAGAAGTGTTTGGTTGCAGTTGTTGCTACTAAAGGTGGCACAACCAGTAATTAAGTTTAAGGGGGCAGTTCGTTTTTCACGTGGGTGATATGTGTGTTGGATAACTTTTTTTTTGCTTCAATAAAAAAAAAATTCAACTATTTTGTGTTTATTTTGTGTTTACTCAGGTTGCCTTTGTTTTATATTATATCTCGTATGAAGATCTAAAACAATTTAGTATGAAAAATATTCAAAAACAGAAGAAATCAGGATGGGGCAAATATTTTTCACACCTGTGTGTGTGTGTGTGTGTGTGTGTGTGTGTGTGTGTGTGTGTGTGTGTGTGTGTGTGTGTGTGTGATTTATATTATTAATTATAGATTATATACAGTATAAAATAATTTCAGGATTACAATTTGAGTGAGAAGTTGAATTGAAAAATTAAAGGAATAGTTCAATAATGAAAATATATCTAAGCAACTTGAAGGTGAGTACATGATGACGGAATTCTGATTTTATTTTGATGATGATTCATGTTATCCCAGCATGTTTTAATAATGTTCCAAACAGCATATTATGTGCTTAAAAAAAAAAAAACATGGATATATGTCCTTTCATATGGCCAGTGTTACAAATTTTTATGAATCCCAAAACTTTATTTCCAGGTTTAAATTAACTTGAATCCCAGATATTCAATATGGACTCACTGTATTTATTGCCCAAAAAATACATCTTGCCCTTTTGCCCCAGCTCCTGACTGCCCTCTACTGTCCATGTTTACATGTGCAGGATGCCAGCGGAACTGCAGCGGATGAGTTGATCAGCAGTGTCAATGAAGATACGGGGTTTGGCATTGCTCCTCTATCCTCAGACCACCCCGAGTTGTGCAATTTACCTGACTCCCAGGATCCCACTGATGATTTGGATTCTGCCCCAGCTGTGGACAGCCTGCCTGGGTCTCTCTTTGAGGAGTCAGTGTTGCCACCTCCCATCATAGATTCAGCCCTGGGCTCAATGTGCGAGGATGACATGGTTCTGCCCCTGCATGCTCTGGACTCACCCCCTGGCTCAGTCTGTGAGGAGGACGTGACACTTGCTCTGAAAGAGCTAGATGAGAGGTGTGAAGAAGAGGAGGCAGAGTTTTCCAGCATGTCCAGGTTGGTCTTTGATTTGGTTTTGCAACCTGTTACTCTTCCTTCTGATTTGAAATACCAGTGGTAATCAACCACCAAGTGGAAGAAAGTTTTGCAAATCAGCCACAGCTCCATTCCAAAACTTAGGCGATCTACAGTGCTGTCTGTTGACTACATTGGCAGCTACCTTCTAAGGCAGCATCATAACCAAAATGGAACCTCATAACTGATCTCAAACATGCTTCATAGGGAACAACTCTGTTAATGTTCATACATACGACACACAAAGATCCTATGGTAGCTTCAAGTCACTGTGTTTGGCATTAACATGTTGCTAAGATACCAACATGATAAAGTACTTTTAGTTTTTTAGATACTTTTCATTACAGAGTTGTTATTTTTTATACCTTTCAGTTCTGAAAGTTATCTTTTCAATACTGAATGAAATACATGGCAGTATATTTATATTTACGCTTGGGAACTGCTACTGAATCTACAGCACGAATAATACAGTGCCACCAGTGTAGTCTGTTTCCCGAACGAATGATTCTAATGAGGCATCTTTTGAATCTACAGCGCGAAACATACAGCGTGACCAGTGAAGTCTAATTCCCGAACAAATCACTCCCATTTAGCCAGTTCTTTTGAATCTACAGCACGAAACATACAGTAGTACTAGTGTTGTCAGATTCCAGAGCATTGTAATAGTCGATCAAAAACATATTGCAAGACCAATGTAATACGGTTCCCGAGCGAATGATTCTTTTGAGCTGGCTCTTTTTAGTGATTCAAAAACACTTATACATTAATCGGAGCGTTGTACTTGCTCAAAATTATTATAACAATGTCATTATCTAGTAATGGGCCATTTTTTTATTGACAAATATTTCTTAATGTCATTATTTTAAATATTGTTATTGGAACAAACAGGGGGCCTGGGTAGCTCAGTGAGTATTGACGCTGACTACCACACCTGGAGTTACGAGTACGAATCCAGGGCATGCTGAGTGACTTCAGCCAGGTCTCCTAAGCAACCAAATTGTTGCTATGGTGGGTAGAGTCACGTTGGGTTAACCTCCTCGTGGTCGCTATAATGTGGTTCGCTCTCAGTGCTATTCAGTGACTTCTGGCTACCCCTGCTATGGTGCTCTGGCTACCCCAGGATATTAATTTTAATAATTTAGAAAAATGTATCCGTCTCTTTTATGCACATGTGTAAATGTATGCATGCATGTAAATGTATTCTTTCTTTTCAATCCTGCACACATTGATTGACTGAAAGAGAGCGTTTCTGAAAAAGTGTGGGCTTCTCCCCAGACTCTCACCAGGACACCATTTAAGTCAGGTAGTAGGGAAATTTAAGAACCCATTTGTCTCAACTTATTCATCGCCTCCGAAACAATGTGAATGAGAGATCTGCTGTGAATAATAAGGATGATGTTGTTAATCAGAACAATGTTCGTTGATCTCATTTGCAGCGATGTGATTTTTCCGTATTAATGCGGAATTCCGACCTGAAATTATGACCCACATGAATTGTGTAAATCCGTAAAAAAATTAAAAGAGAGCATCTCAATATCTCATCGGCCATTGATATAAACAGTGCATTCATGTTACTCTTCACCCAAACAAGTGTCATGCATGAAGCAAATGCTGCTGTAGCACATTAAATGTTGCATTTTTCAACACGTGCCACGACTCACGAGTGAGAAGACGCGCTGCTTCCAGCCTGCTCGTGGCACATGCAGACAAATGTCCTCTCACAAGAGAAGCAAAGTATCAATGGGGATCACTAGTCATACTGTGGGAAGTTGTGAAACACGAGTTTCTTTGAGTGCTTTTACACTTTAGTCCAACTTTTTTATCAAATGTGAGTGGAAAAAAAATCTGATTTGGGCCACATTCAGCTGCGGTTTGAACAATGGCTTTATTGTTCCATCCAAACTGACTTTCTCAGGTTCTGGGATCAATAGCCTGACCTGTCTACTCTGGGCACGTCTGTTGATGTGCCGCAATAGCTTTCTACACTTGATAAAGCTAATGTTCTAAACTGGTCCATTTGTCTTGCTGGCAGGGGTGCCAGCGTGTTCAGCACGAAATAGACGGGGCATCCGTTTGTTGTCGGTGCAACGCACTGCAACGGATGCTTCCAGTGTAGACAACATTATTGATTAGAGTGGAATTTTGCAACACAATGCGCCGCAGTGAGTTAGGTCTCATCTAACACAGTACCACGTTGACGTTGTTAATTTCACTCAACAAAAATGTATGGTCTGAATAAGCAGTAAATGGCTATTTTATGCTAGGTATGCCTATATTTTCCACTTAATTTTTTTACCCTGGCATTTCATGAAGTAGGTTACTTTTCAAAGAAATGCCAGCTGTTAAAGTGGTTATTCTGTGAGTGGATGTCATGTTTTAGGATAATATTTTATGTTTACGTGTATCATAGGCCTACATTTACAACCTAGCAAAATAAAATTAAAATAATTATCATAACTGATATTGGCTTACTTTCTTGAGTGAACAGTTGTAATATTTTGTAGTGTGAATATATATATATATATATATATATATATATATATATATATATATATATACATAATGCAAGTTGCTAAAAAACTTTCTGCCTATTTTATTTTTAGACTTGCTTACCTGTTAATTATTTTCAGCAATGTCCTGACTTTTTAACTATAATATGTTGGATAACTTTTACTGGGTGAATTTTGTTTAGAATAGTTTATTAGGTTTGCTCTTATTGGTCCTGCACTGTTCATTCAATTGTTTTCAATAAATGTGCCTGTATGCAGGTGTCAGAAGATAGAATAACAGGCTAAATAGACTTCCTAATTTCATAACTTAGTTAAAACTACTGTTATAAAGTAGTTTTGTGCTCATCAACAGCTAGGTTTTCAAGAACTGAAATCCTCCAAAAATCTTCTGAGGTTGCTCTGTACATTTTGCTTTTTTTTTTTTTTTTGTCCTTTGCTGATCACATGCCTGCATTTGGCAGCAGTCCTGCTTTGGCCTGGGACAAGATCATTGCTCTGAAGGTTAGCCATCTATATACAAGTACATGATTTAACAGCAAGAATTCACTTTTTTCATTCTTATACAAAGACACATACACACATCCATCCTCTGCAGTGCTATAAATCATTCTGTAAGCCTCTTCCATTGCTTAATAAAAATTATAGGCCATGATTCAACAGAGGGTCTCTAATTAGATTTGTGCACATGCACAGCATGATGAGGGCCTTTGCTCGCTCTCATCGGCAACTTTAGATCCATTTAACAAAAATAGAGCCTGGAAATGTGTGTGTGGGGGGGGAATCGTTCGTGTGCAGAGCAATATTGCCGAGCTTTGCAGCGAGTGGGGGAGGGCAAGGGCAAGAGAGAGGAAAAACAGAGAGCGTCACAAATGCAGCGGGAGATTTTAGGCTAGCACGTGAGCTGAAGAGTGGGAGAGAGAACGGGACCAGGAGATTCAGAGCAGAGATATAAAAGCTGTGAGTGATGAGGAAGATGAAGGCCATGTCCTCCACGTCTTTCAGCAGCTCTAGTCTCAGATTCTTCTATTCGGTCTGCTTTATCAAGCTCTTCGGCCCTACAGGCCTGTAAGTGTGTTGCTTATACATGTGAGTGTTTGTGTGCTGGAGTTGTTTTCATGTGCGTTTGCAGTAGATTTGGACTGTAACAACACTGCAGTATAGGACATCTGCAGAGAGAGAGGGGAGATAGAGCTGAGAGAAGAAACAGCATGTTTCTGTTTACATTTTGCCCTTCCTGGATGATGTAATGCTGTGGTACTCGCCTCTCTATATGGTATGTAACTGAGGTTTGCTCTTTCCATCTCTGTTTACAGTCAAGATGAGGGTGATGCAGATGGATTTCCTGAACTCCAGGCCTCGCCACCTCCTTCGCCCTTTCTCTCTGCTATTTTGGCAGCATTTCAGCCTGTAGCCTATGCTGATGAGGAGGATGCTTGGCGTTGCCATGTCAACCAGATGTTGTCGGACTCAGATGGGTCGTGTGCTGTGTATACTTTCCACGTGTTCTCGCGACTATTCCAGGTGAGAGGAGATGAGTGTGTGATTTAATAAGGGCTGTCAATCAATTACAAAACATAATTGAAAAGCCCTCAAATAAAGATAAATCCTTACATATGAGACATTACATTACTGTGGCTGATGATGAGTGAAACACTGAGTAGACATTTCAAAAATGTTATTTAGAAGTCAGTGTATTGTTTTTTTGTTTTTTTTTATATAAAGCCTATCACTGGCTTTCAGTCCACAGCAAAAAGTTTGTCAATCTGGCTGAGGAAGACTTTAAGGGCTGTTCACACAGATCTTATTGTAGCTTTTCTGTCTGCACAATTTTTTAATTGTTGAATTATGTCAGACGGACATCTTTGGTTGTTGAGTTGCATCCAAAAGATTGACGTTTCTGAAGAACTGATATTGGCCATACAAACCCTGCACGTGGTGAACTATCATCATTAGACAACGTTAGACAACATAGCATTTTGCACTAGATACACAACTTTGCAAGCTAGTCAACAATATACTTACAGTATATACTTAGTTCGGCAGACGCTATCGAATTGACTTTGCACATTTTCATCAGCCCATATGTTCAGAAGAGCCCTGATTTTATCTACTGACCAGTCCTGACGATTCTCCATTTGCTTTTGATCCGGCGTTCCAAAGGCACTTGGCCGTTGGCCCCGAGGAGGCACGATAATGCCCCGGAAGTGACAGTGGGAACGCAACTGGCCCTGGCACGCACTAGCACATCCTCATTTGGACCGATAGTGGAAACGTGGCTATTGTGCCCTTAAATGCGCTGTTAGCATTGTTAACCGTTCTAGAACTTCTACACTTGGAGGCTGTTATAATTAGAAATGGAGCTATGGTTGTGCCAATAGATGATGATCTTAGGGATCGACGATGGTCAGAGTGAACACCAAAAGCTGATGCTTTTGTCGACGTCTAGACGATATTTGGCTACTTTTCCAATTAACATATTAAATTATTATTATTATTAAGCTATTATTAATATCAAATTAATATTACAAATAATTCACCCATAGACACACAGACACAAGCTTAAAGAAACACTTTATTATATTATTAAGAACAGATGACAGAAAAGCCGACTATGTGCATGTATGACATGCTGTTTGTACGGAGGCGTGCAGTCTCGTGAAACACTCGCATGTAACAGGTTCTCACACTTTCTTTGTTTCTGTATTCTGATTTTTTATTTTTTTCTCCCAAGTACGGTATCGTCTATGATTGCTGCAAATGACCTCAGACATCTCAGCTCAGGAGGTGCTTTGAGTTCAGTTCACTTTATTTCCACAGAGCTCTTTAGCCCAAAGCCTACATCTGTGATTCAAAAATAAAATAATACAAAAACACGTTCACCTCGAACCATGATTTATATTTCAGTGATTATTATCATCATTATAAGTATTATTTTTACATTTATAATTGTTTTTATGTCTTCATTTGTGCAAGTAATTTTCTTCCTGCATGTTTAGACGGATTCTTGCCTGATGGTCAATGGAAAGGTGGTTAATTATATATATATAATTGTTTTTGATGATTTCGTTATTTTAATAGCTTTTTCGTTTCGTTTGGATTGCAATTTGAATTGAGAAATGTATTTGATTTAAGTTTTTCGTTTTTTTAAAGAAATGAATTACATTTTCAATGCAAAATCACTAAAGCAAGAATATATATATATATATCTCGAAGGAGGGAACAAAACACATTTATTCACACACGAAAACGTAGTTATGTGTGCCTATATTACTGAGGTCATTCTATTCTCTATCCTTAGCACATTCAGAGGAAATTTGACTCGATTACTCATGCCTCTGTACGCTTCCTTGGGGAAGGGCTCCAACGAATGGGAAACCAATTTCTGAGCTCTCTAGAGGTCATGACCTCCTGCTCCCAATGCCCTACTGTTCTACTTGACGCTGAAACTGTAAGTTTACTGCCCTTGTCTCTGGACTCAATGTACACATCCTCTGCATCTTAGACTAAATATCTGCTCTCAAATCAAGACCCTTGAAGAATTGTAATTGCAAAGCTTATATCAATGCCAAATCATTTATCTGCATGTGTGGTAGTATGACATTATAATGATCAAAAATGTTGGTCTATTTGTAGATAACAGCTCATTTGTTTATGAACTGTTTATTTGTGTGTTACAGCTGGTCTCATGTGGGCTTTTGGAGACACTGAAGTTCAGTGTGTTGGAGTTACAGGAGCATTTGGACACTTACAACTGCAAGAGAGAAGCAGCTGAACAGGCGAGATTACAGCTCACACCTCACTGTCTACTCCTTTTACAAACATGGCCATTTACTTACCGGTTCATTTGTATATAAATATATTATATATTATTAATACACTTTATAGAAATCAGTTACTTCCTCAAGTTAAAGACCTGCATTTTAGAGTTAAATAATCTCACATTAGAGGTATGCCTAAATTGTAATTGTATTATCAATATCAAGATTTTTTCATTTTATGATGCGAATGGTGATGCAAAACTCACCACCGCAGTGCTAGGGTGTTTTGTGTCTGACAGGGCATTGCTATTTCCTTACTGTAATGGGAACAGATATAAAGGCAACAAGAGTCCAAAATAATAATAAAAATCAATTCCCAGATGCAATTTTTTGTTCAATTGAAATCCCAACAATAATCAGAAATGATAATTGGGTGCTTAGCATGGGACTTTTACATATGAACAAGCCCGAAACACACCGGAGACTCTTATTTTGAAACAACGAAGACTTGGCTCCATTACTATGCTCTAGATTTAAGTAATTACCAAATTAAGCTTTTTATAGCCAGATGAAGGGTTTTGTGTATATATTTGTTTCAGATGCGGTTCAATGAGTGATTCGATTTATTATTATTCAAAAGAAATGAATATGGAGACACGATGTATATGCTTATGGGGGGAGTTTCCATATTGTCACATTTTTATTTGCATGCCTTTGCTTTAATTGATAACACTTGATTATCTAATCAAAATAACAAAATATGCACTTATACATTCAAGTGAGGTATGGATGAATATTGTCAATGATGAAAGATTTAGACAGCAAATCTCCACGAGGTGTCAGTGATTGTTTTTATTTCACCTCTAGATGCCACTGTTATACTGTAGAATCCTCTAGCGGCGGCCACAGATGAACACTGAGAAAAGAAGAAAAAAAAACTATCTGCATAGATTTTTGAAGATAACCGAGAGTTCTAAAAATCAGCTGCAGTGTAAAACCGATATATCTATTTACCTCATTTTGCATTGTGGTTGCTGAGGTAATAGCAGTGTTGTTAAAGTGTTACTATGTGGTTGCTAGGCTCTTCAGGTTTATTGCTAGGGCATTGCTAAGCGGTTGCTTTCTGGCCTAAGTCTGAAGAGTCTGCCCCCAAGCTTCTGTTATGGATGGATAGTATTTATAAAAAAAATATATTAATAACTGTTTTAGTCTGTATAATTCTGGCTGACATGAAAGGTCTATCTACAACCTCAGAATCTGTGTGCAGTTCATTAGCAATGTGTTATCTAAACAGCCTGCTTCTTACATTCTTTAGTTCAGGTTAAGTAATGGAGAAGAGAGGAAGGCTTAGACAGCAAAGGAGAATAAGCTGACAGTGCAGGCACAAAGTATTCTTTGACGTCTTTTTGCAGTTATTGTTATGGTTGGCTATAAAATCGTATCGGGACATCAGTTGATTTAGCTTCCGTTAGCACCTATCTAGAATCTATGGCAGGCAATGTCCAAGCACAATCACTAAGAATAGACTGATGGAGCTCCTAAATCAGTTAGCTGAGTGGACAGGCTACAGGAAGGGAAGTAGAGGGGGCAGATGGGAGAGTGGATGACAAGGGGTCAGTAATTGGATGTGACACAAGCACTGCCTCAAGCCCATCCACCCCAACCCCCCCAATTTGCTAAGTAGCCCACTGTTATTACCTCCCGCACACTTTCATTTACACTATTTATCTTTCTCTCTCCATTTCTGTTTCATACACAAGTCATTTGTCTTTTCTCCCCATTCATCCATATCATCAGTATTTACCAGGATTCTCATAATCATGGAAATATCAGGTTCACTCAAACTCATGTTGTTCCAAACCTGAATGACTGACTTTTTCTTCTGCATTGCATTAAAGGAGATGTTAGGTAAAATGTTATCCTCAGTCATCATTCGCTGTCATTTGTATTTGAAAAAAATAAAATATAAAGCAATATTCTTGAGATTTTAACAATAATATTTGATCTGTTTTATCAATATTTTTCAATCCACGCAAAACAATTTTTTTTAAATAAGCGTTTGCTTTGGTTCTGAAACAGACCTCTCCATTATGTATTTGTTTTGGATTTAGCCTTCCACTACTGGAAAACTTTTTGGCAAAAGTTTTAATAATTCATAATTCATTTAATAATTCATGAGGTAATGTACTCCATCTCTCTCCTTCCCACTCCCCGCACACGCTGTGTGTACGGCGTTACAAAGAGCTCTTTCATTCAAGAATGTGATCAACATTTTCTTGAGAAAACGTTACCTGTTAATGTCAAAATAAATGACTTCTCCTGCATTTGACTGGAGTCAGAGTTGTCCCGGGTTCTGTGCATTCATCTTTCTCTGTATTTCTTAGTCTATCTCACAATCTCTCTCATGTTCAGCCACGTGGAACATTGCACACACAGATATTTACATTTCATGATGCGTTATCCCCATGATATATATTTCCATCCCGCCCAGCCCCCATGCGCCAACAATGTGATCTGAGAAAAGAGGGAGACACACTTTATATTCACACAATATATTTTGCCATTCCGCATAGACCTATCTGAGCCTGGTGATCCTAAAGTGCTGTTTGATGCTATAGTCATAACCATGCACCAACAGTGTGGTCTGAGACAAGAGGAACCGACGTTTGAGGCGTGTCTACCTAGAAAGTCAATGGCCTATCCATACCATCCTGCCTGTGTGAACTTCATTCAAAAACAATAATACATAAAGCTGCAAGCAGCAAGTAACTGTGTTCTAGCGGCATAGGGCCTTTAAGTGCATGTGCTACATGATATTACGGATTATTCAGATATGTAAGCACCTAAACTAGGGATAAAGCAATATAATTTTCAGCAATTTCAGGTAAATTCTCATACAGATATTTCGTTTTTATAATTTCTGACTGTTATAGCACCTATTGTCCAATCCCCACCAAATTGTGCATGTTTCTTTGAAATCATGTGTTGCACATTCATATTAGATGTGATGAAAATCAAAGGTTTTTGTGAAATTATTGGCTTTTGGGTGAATGTGGCCATAAAAATAAATGATAATCATTGATCAAGGCTGTCCATAGAAACTTCCTCTAAACGTTTTGTTTATGTCTTGCATATAGACATAGTTCCTGTTACTATACACGTTCCCCCTCCTGAGTCTCCATGGTCACATGTGTTACTATACACGTTCCCCCTCCTGAGTCTCCATGGTCACATGTGTTACTATACACGTTCCCCCTCCTGAGTCTCCATGGTCACATGTGTTACTATACACGTTCCCCCTGCTGAGTCTCCATGGCCAAATGTGTTACTATACACGTTCCCCCTGCTGAGTCTCCATGGCCAGATGTGTTACTATACACGTTCCCCCTGCTGAGTCTCCATGGTCACATGTGTTACTATACACGTTCCCCCTGCTGAGTCTCCATGGCCAGATGTGTTACTATACACGTTCCCCCTGCTGAGTCTCCATGGCCAGATGTGTTACTATACACGTTCCCCCTGCTGAGTCTCCATGGCCAGATGTGTTACTATACACGTTCCCCCTGCTGAGTCTCCATGGTCAAATGTGTTACTATACACGTTCCCCCTGCTGAGTCTCCATGGTCAAATGTGTTACTATACACGTTCCCCCTGCTGAGTCTCCATGGTCAAATGTGTTACTATACACGTTCCCCCTAATGAATCTCCATGGCCAGATGTGTTACTATACACGTTCCCCCTGCTGAGTCTCCATGGCCAAATGTGTTACTATACACGTTCCCCCTGCTGAGTCTCCATGGCCAAATGTGATACTATATGCGTTTCCTGCTGCTGAGTCTCCATGGCCAAATGTGATACTATACTCGTTTCCCTTGCTTAGTCTTGTGTAGAATAAAACTGATTTGTGTGTGAATCATTCTTTTGAGTTGGTTCTTTTCAATGAATTTTGTTCTCAATGACTCATTAGTGAATTGGTCTGATTTGAATAGTTTTAGAAAATCCTTATCCATGGAAATAGATAAGGCAGTGGTAATTCAATGGTCAAAATGAATGGAAACTCTAATTTACAGATTAAATTTCACATCTGCATTACCAACTTCAGGTCTCACTCACACACAAACATAGACCTCTGCAGTTCTCTGCTATTATGGAGTCGTGTGATTTTAAAAGTGTTTCATCTCCCCTTCCCCCTGCAGTGGTTGGAGAACTGCAGAAAGACCTTTGGTGATAAAGACAGCAGCCAGCGACCCAACACTCAAGCCCAGGTACGTACACGCACGCACGCACGCACGCACGCACGCGTCCTCAGCATGTATCTGTGTGAGCAATCAAGTCAACATTTGTGCTCTTAACTAATGTATCTCTGAGAAAACAACAAGTATGCAAAAACTTCTTACACACACCCAAGAGGTGATTTGAGGGCAGCAGATTTTCAGATCTTTTTAGCTACTCAAAGCACATGTAAAACACATATTTACAGATCCCTGAGAAGTGCCGTTCTCTCTCTGTCAATGTCTTGCTGCTGGCAGTGAGAGGTCATGTGTGAATGTACAGCAGCAGACGATAAATAAGCGAATACGCAGCAGTTTTCTGCTTTGCATCTCTCCCTCCTGCTCTGTTCTAGTACTTCTTTCATCTTGTCTCTATATGCAGCACTCTTTATTTACTCTGTGTTTCAGTAAATGATAATAGCCCTGCTGAAACCAAAGACAAAATTGTTTTAATATCATTTTTATAAACTATTAATAATATTATTAATAATTGGGTGGGAGGTCACTGTCCTTTTCTGCATATCGTGGCGGTGTTTTGTGGTCCATTTTGCATAATGCGGCTGCTCGTTTTAGCTTATTGCGGCCCATTTCGCGGCCGGCCCACTCGGTTCTCCCAATGGTCAGTCTGCCCCTGATCGGCCCCAAAGTGCATCGGCCCACCAGGAAAATGCCCAGTATGCCAGATTACCAGTCCAACCCTGCAGATTTAGAACAATAAGAGAGTTACTAAATAATGACAGAATTTTCCATTTTGGGTGAACTCTCCCTTTGAACTGATACATTGTTTCTCACGATTGCAAATAATTTTTCTGTGCAGATTCTTTTCTCAAAGGTCTTTCTTATTTTAGATATAAATCTCAATCTAAACTCTGCTATTGTTCTGTTGATTCTTTAATTTCTTCATTTTTATAATTACTAAAACAAACTAAAATTTTATAAAATATAAGCTAAACTCAACTTTAAAAACCTTCACTGAATCTAATTAAAACTAATCCAAAATGCAATAAATTGAAAATGGTATGAAAATAAAACCTAACTGGTATGTGCAAAGCTAAAATTACCTGGGATATCAGAGCGCTCGAGTCAGATTTTGTGATGATGTCATATTCTGTTTGAGCCTCACATGTCTAATGTGTTAATATTCCTACTATTACATTACTCACTTTCTACTCTAAATGCATTTTTCTAATTTTCTAATCCATTTTGCTAATCTTTAGATGTTACATATTTTTACATAATTATAGTGAAGTTATTTCTCCTCCTAAAATGCATTGCATGTGACTGCAATCTATTTATTTATTTTAAGTGTACTGCATTATTTCTCTCTTCATCTATGGTGGTCTTAAGGTGTGATGATTTCACTAATTTGTTGTCTTTCTCTCATTTCCTTTGTTTCCTCTTTTTTTGTGACCTGCTGTCCTTCTTGCTTAGCAAATGGAAATGCTAGCAGTAAGTGGTTTATCATATTTTCAAGCTTTTCACAATCAATTCAGCCACACACTTTACATTCATCCATTATATTGTATAATGATTTGAGCCTGTGTTTACCTATGCAATCATTCTAAACCAATCAGAATTCAGTACAAAGACTACCTCTCTTAACACCGCTAAAGGCTTATAATTCATGATCATTCATCGTTACTTTATGCTTTATTAATGGCTCAGGCTTAAATGTATTCTGTTTACTTGTAGTTCAAACTTTGCTAGCTAAATGCTAGGGCTGGGCAATACAGCTACAGTAAATCAAATTGTGTCTGAATATTTTTTTTTGCCTTTTGATGATAATCAATGTATTTGCGCTGAAAAAGGGTGGGTTTTTAATGACTAAATATATGTTATACTAAAACGTTTTAATTTGCAAATATTCCAAACTGCAACATTTTTGAATGATGATGCAAACTAATGTTCGAATCTTAGTTTTGAATCATTTCACCAGTTCAGACTGTCCATTTCATTGAATCGATTCAAAACTCAGATTCAACAATTAGTTTGCTTTAGTCTTAGTGTTCTATTCGCGAGCCATTTAACGGGATATTGCAAAATTAGTCTGACATGCTCTTTACAAAACGTTATGGTAAAATAAGAAGCGCATTAAAATCATCACGATAATCACATTGTTTCTTAGTTTGATATTGCCAGCAAAATCATTGCAAATATATTATGAATATTCTATATATCGCCCAGCCCTACTAAATGCTAATTTGCCAATGGGTTTTTTGCATATGCTTTTCATAAGTTTGATGACACATATTATACTGTATGTTATGCATTCTGTGTGTTAGTGGAGTGTGTCCATTGACATCTAAGCGGAGGATAGGAAAGAAGAGTAGCTTAGATTCATTGTTCCTGTCATATTTCATGCTCATCCTGCCATTCCGTCTGGTCCCTCTGCTCTATCCTGACTTCATGTATTGAATCGCTTCATTCGGTTTTGCTGATGATCTGAAGCTTTCCAAAAACAAAGAGTGGAAGCACAGGGATCATCACTTTCAGATTAGAGTCATTCTGCACCATCTCTGGCAGTTACAAGGGTGGACTGTAACCCTTCTAACCCCTCTCCATTTTGAAGCCAAGATGTTCATCCATTCATCTGTCCATTTCTCCAATTATTCATTCTTGCCATCCGTTTATCTGATCATGCCGTTTTGCAGTGCAAATGAATAAAACTGAAGTTGTTAAGGTAATGATGTTATGATCTTTATCTCTTTCTCTCTTTAGGAGCTGGAGTTGTGTAGAAGGTTGTATAAGCTCAATTTTCAGCTTCTGCTGCTCTTTCAGGCCTACTGCAAACTCATAAGCAGGGTGGACAATATCAAGATAGCGGAAGAGGTCTGTTGCTGCTTTTACATGCACCATAATTGTATTTTATATAGTAGGAGAGTAAGATTAATTTGTGTACAGATGTAACAATTATTATAAACTCACACCGAAAATTGATTAATAATATAATATTATTATTATTATTTCTTTATTTTCCATAATAACATTTTCTTAATATTCTTTTTAGTTATGGATTTTAATGCCTCTGCAGACATAGTGACCTGTAGCTGTCAGATATATTTATTAGAAAAAATAAATGCTGTCATCAAGGTAAAAAATGCCCTCTGAAAATCAATTCCAAGGGGCGACAGAGACACACAGTTCTGTAGATAAACAGAAGATTTTCTTTCAGACAGAAGTACATTTTCTCTCTGGAAGGGTTTTTAAGGGTGGGGGTGGGGGTGTGTCAGTATAGATGCATATAAAGGTCTGTCAGTGCATAATGCTCTTAGTGTAACCTCATTAAGCTCACTGAAAAAGACTGATGTGCTGAACACAGACCAGCGCAAAGCCATTCAGTCTATCGTCCATCAGTACTAACTCACTTACACTTATAGACTGTACACACAGACATAGACGTCCTCTGACATATGCATGTACTGAAATGCTTGTGCTGGTATACTATTGGGCTTTTTGGACTTATTGTGAAGTCATTCACTTTTCAGTTGTGATATAGCTTGAATTGAAAGAAAATATTGTCTGATTTAAAAAAGTTGTCTTCATGCTCTGTGTTTCTCAGGTGACTAACATGTCAGAGGAAATGGCCATATTAGAGAGCTGTCTGAAGGAGGCGGAGTCAGAAGGCGATGGACAGGAGGGAGTGGTGGAGTTTGAGGTTGACCAGTCAAGCACAGAGACAGCCATCCACTCGCTCATTGAGAGTCTTAGAACACGTGACTTCAGCACAGCCGTTGCTCAAGTGAAAGCCTTCAGGTAAGCATCGACACACTTTAACTCGCTGACTCATTGAACAGACTTCAATAAAAATACACAGTATACTTGAGGTTGACCATTATTGGATTTTGCCGATACCTATAACTAAGATGACGGATAACGGATTATACGGCAGTTTGTTTTTAAAATGGATATTGATTTGTGTTAATGATTTGTTGTCTTTTCTGAACTGTCGTCCATGATTTTTGCCGATAACAGATAGTTACAAAAGCAACTATCGGCACTGATTATTTGGCAGAAATTATAAATTGGTTGATTTCTTATAAATATTTGTATTTAAAAAAACACTCAAATAACACAGTACACATTAGTACAGGATTTACAGTCTGGGGAGTTCCCACTGATTTCCTAAAGCTAAAGCATTTGGGGCGGGACTAACTATTTGTTGACCAATGGCAGACAAGCAGAGTGTTGGGGAAATCTTTTTAAAACCTTTGCATTATCATGGATGGCGCAGAAATCACACTGTGGCTTTACACAAAAATGCATACCTTTTTCTACATAACATTGTTGCTTGTCCTTTAGTGTAATCCATAATCGAATTACTGTATTTTCCGGAATATAAATAAAAAAAAAATTATCGACTTGTAGTCTGAAGTGACTTATATACCGTATTTTCTGGAAATAAAGTCACACCTGAATATAAGTCTCACCGGGTCAAAATTGCCGATAAGTACTTTATGCATCCAGTTTAAATATTCTTTCCATCATAACATTAATGTTCTAACAAACTATAGACTAGACAGCTGTCAAAAGTAATTCCTCACATGCCCATAATTAAATAATGTTTCATCACACCGGTTAATGAATACATTGCAAACAGGGTTTAAAATATTAGAAACACCCACAGTCGCTAACCTTGATGAATGAATAGGATACAACAGACATAGGCTACTGTTTAACTCACAGACTAAAAGCTGATTATTTGTGCACAGCATAGTTACATATGTTAAAAACAGATAAAACAATCCTACAAGATGTGTAAATTCTGAGGTACTGTAATCTTCAGGGAGTGCATTTGACATCTGAACCAGTGAAAGGAAGTCTTCCGGTTCTTTCCGGGTCCCAGTGCCTTCCTATGCAACCGCTGTCAGTTCGGCTTATACGCATATGCAAATTATCTGCTTTTTTTTTTTTTCCTCAATAATGCAAATTTGACCCGGTGTGAAATACAGTAGCCATTCCATCAACCTACTTTCCTACACAGCTCTGTGGAATATTTGATTCTGATTGGTCAATACAGCATTCTTTGGTTTAAAAATCTTTGTGTATAATTATAAATTTGACTGTTGTTCCTGGCAACTGATTTCCAACATAGCTGTGCTAGTCATGTCTCTCTTAGCACTCTGTGGTCTCTTCTCAGATATTTAGATAATATAAACTTGGATTGGTTTCCATTTAGTTTCTTATTTGGTAATTAACCATGTAATAAGCCAGATAATCTACATGCATGATTGCAAAGTTGCCCTCCTCAGGGTGATACAAGTCCTCTTCACTTTACATCAGGGTCTTGATCACCTTGTTAATAATGACCGGCTGATTTACATTTATCTCTTCCATAGTTTTGCATAATTCTTATTTGCTACTTTTCTTTCTTTCCTCTGTTACCTTCATTAACTGTTCTACTCTCTCACCTTCTCTTTCTCTTACTGTCACTACTTTCCCTCAGGTGCCTGTGGCCTAATGACATATTTGGCAGTGAAAAGGATGATGCCGTACAGACACTGCTGCACATTTACTTCAGGCACCAGACTCTGGGTCAGACAGGCTGTTTGGCCGTTGTGGGTCCCAGCAGGGATCTTTCTCAGGCCAGCACGTGCCTCATGGAGCTAAATCTCCAGATCCGTGAAGCTCTCTGCCAGGCTCAGACACACCAACACCAGACATGCATCCTCTCCCCGACCCCCACACCCCACATCCAGACACATATTGACATACAAAACACAGTTCTCAGCACTGAACTGTGAGAGGTTCAACAGATCCAGACTCGGTCAGAGCAGGAGAGCAAACACTGAACTCTCTTAATCGGCCCAGAAAGAGGTCGTGTGTGGGAAGGGTTTGGGAATCCATGTAGACTTCACCTCAAAGGGCTAAAGAATGTGTGGACATTAGTTACTTAAAAACTTGCGCACGTCCCCCTTTTGACCCTCCTTTAAATCTCTTTATTTCTCCGAAATTGTTAAACTTCAAATGTAGAGCTGCAATTGTGTGAAAAAATACCAATGATGGGATTGGTCATCATTCGTAGGAGGGGCACTGGGCGATAATGATGCTAAATTTGGAGCTTTTTGGCGGAATGACCTATGACCTCTGGACGGTGTCCTTAGAATGATCGGTATCCATCTGCCCCACTATGTACTGGGGTTAGGTGACCAGGAACATTATTGTTATAAGTAATATATTCATGGTGTAGAACGGATGCATTGGCGATACTTTGTCACGTTGTCCTCATTGTCGATCACAAAGAGACAAAGTTTTCATAAGTGTGCTTGAAAGAGAAAAGCGACAAATATTTTTTTGAGAAATTTATTTTTTAACTGTCTTAGTTTGTAAATGTTAGGGTATTTAACGCAATTGTAAGATGGGGGGGAATGTACCCTCTGTGTAAAGAGAGGTTTATCTGTTTAAATTTATTGACCTGCTTTGGGACGATCTTTCAGCTTTCATGGGGTCGCTCTTACAAAACCCTTAATCTATAACCAAATAAGTAGCTGCCTGTAGAAAACCATAGACTCTTGTGTAAATGTGCGAGAAGTGTGTGTGTGGGTGGGTGTGTTTGACATGGACTGATATTTGCACACATGATCTCTCTCAAACATGCACGTTAACAAATTGAGATGCACAGGTGAAGTGCAAACTGGCTGCAACTCATGGAAATAACAATAACTTATTTTACTCTGTGTATATTTTAGAAAATGTATAGTGTAAAAGCAGTATTTTTCCCTTGTACATTTGTGGAATGCACTGTTCAATCAGAGAGAGTAAAGACTAATGCAAAAAATAGTTGACTTTGTATGTCACAGACTACCCTGTCCTTTATAATAATATGCCACCTTAATCCTCTACATTTCCCAAACATATGAGCTTGGCTGCGGTCAGAGGCCAATCTTCTGTTCTTTCAACTCTTGATGGTTTCTGTTTTGCTCAGCCGAGCTTTGCCATATGCATTCCTTTGAAACCCACTGTGATCTCCATGTTGGCCAATAGTCCCTTCACAGAGGCCACGCTCAAGCCCCTGGTGTGGGGAAACTGGGGCTTGTGTTTGTCCAGGTTAGCTCTGTCTTAACTCTAGACTCAGGGCTGCACTGAGGGTTTGTGGGCTCTGCGATGCTTCGCTTGCTGAACTCCTAAGAGTGGTGGAGCAACGTTCATTTGTTATGGCACATTGAAAAATAAAAATGTTCACTGTATCCATTCCTCTCGGAGAACTCATCTGTTGGTACATTTTGAATGCTGTTCTTAATTATTTAATGGATATATTATTTACCTGGAAGAAAATACATAGTTTTTATCTAGAGGTGCATTATCCTTTTTTCTTCACACATTTCTCTGGTATGTCTTTGTCATTGATTTACCTGCTATTCTCTGAACTGTTAAATAAAATGCTGATTATAAACGATACCATGTTTTGTCAGTTAATTTATTCCACTCTAACTCAATTTATTGTAGATATACTTTGTAGATGTTATGTGTTAGAGAAAAAAAAAATCTTATTCCTTTTGTAGGCCATGTAGTATTTTTCTAATCGACTTTGTCTGGGGAACTACCTCCAGGAGGCAGGTTTTGTATGAAGTTATTTTTCTGTAGTCCATTTAGTCACAAACTGCTGAAGAAAAAAAAAGAGACAACTGAATGGTATACAACAGCAGAAGACCACGTCAGGTTCCACTTCTGTCAGCCAAGAACAGAAAGCGGAGGCTGCAGTGGCCTTACTGCCGGTGTACCTCAGCAGAAATCCAGATTTATTAGACCAGGCTATATTTTTTCCAGCCTTTTAACCACCCAGTTTTGGTGAGCCTCTGCTTACTGTTCTTTGCTGACAGAAATGGAACCCAACATGGTCTTCTACTGCTGTAGCCCATCCACCTCAAGGTTTGATATGTTGTACATTCAGAGATGCTCTTCTGCTCACTACACTTGTACGAGGTGATATCGTGGCCTCTGTCAGCTTGAACTTGTCTGGCCACTCACTTTTGACCGCTCTCATCAAGGTGTTATCACTGGATGGTTTTTTTATTTTGGCACCATTGAGTAAATTTTAGAGACTGTTACATGAAAATCCCAGGAGATCAGTAAATCTAATCATTCCAGTCGAAATCAAATTTTCCCCCAATTTTGATGGTTGTGAACATACTGAAGCTCCTGACCCATATGTGCATAATTTTATGCAGTGCACTGCTGCCACACGATTGGTTGATAATCTCAAGTTGCTGTGCACAGTTAGAATTTGATATATGCATGGATACATTTGCCATAAAAATGGAATTTACTGCTTTGAAACATGTGAATAATGCACTCGACCATTTCCAGTGTGACCCCAAAGAGCAATTGCCATTCACATTTTTTACTTTACTCATTTGATCAGAATGCCAAATGTTGACAATTACATTAAAATAAAAATGTTTTAGAGAAAACCACTCCACTCAAATTAAACTTGCAAGACGGCACTGTGGTAAGGTCATGCGACAAGGTCTCATATGGTTTAAAAAGCTTGTGGAATAATACCCATTTAGAAAAGGCAGTTAATAGTCAGAAGGTATGAAGTTGGCATTTCATTTCGCATGCCAGCCTCACATAAACTACACAAAATGGGGGATGTGAAGTAATTTTACTGGAGAGTGGACCACAATGGTTCACATAAATTTGAGGACACAAGGTGTTCTAGTAATGAGGAAACAATGTCCTGTAAACGACTCCCAATAGATACTGTACAAACAAACTAGGCCATTCACACAGTTCAACTAGCTCTTCAGACAAAACCCAATGCACTGCCATTCACACAAAAACTTGTGGCTGCAGATATGCTAGTAATTGCCATTTTTTTATTTCTTTTCAGAACTGGTACCTGCAGTTTAAGTGCAAATTAAAGCAAAACAAAAAAAGTAAAAGGAGACTGTGGTGACCTATGGGTCTGTCTCCCCAGTGCAGTCTAGGGGATGCAAAGACTACTGAAGTGGATATTTCCTGCTAGGCAACAACCAAGCTTGACAGCATGGCAAATATGTGCTAGATTATGTATTTGAAGCTGAACGTGCTGTCACAGGAGAGCCGCTTGCCTTTGCAACGGCCACACAGATCCTGCCGGTGAGGTCTTTTGGGGTCCACATGACGCGACGTTACAGAACATGTGCAGCGGGTCTTTTTACAAGTCTGAAAGAGATGAGTTGTTTTATGCTTGCTAGCTGGCTACTTTTACAGTTTTAAGACTTCGATAAGTTAGTCTGACAACCCAGGTAATAGAAAGGATAGTTTACCTGACAGGTTATGTCCTCAACACGGTATGGATTGAATGATTTCTGACATGTTCTGCAGAACTGCTTGAAATATACCTGTAAAAGGAGACAGTGCTGCTTCAATCACTTATAATCTTAAGTATCATAGATGCCCATGGAAAACAAAAAATGCATTTAAACAGCATTTAATCTGAAAGAGTGTCTAAGACCTTCAAATACCTTGTTTGTGCCTTGGACACACCACACATAAGCACTTTCCCAGCGCATGTTGCAGTCTTTGCAGTGATAGTAACCGTACTTCTGCTCCAAAAACTGCATGGGAGTTAAATGGGAGTAGATGTTAGGTGCCATATTGGTCTCAGTCGGGGACAGAAATTAAGGGCAGCTCAGGGCAAAATGACCCTGAAATTCCAAATGTGGGGACAAAATTTTTTTATAGAGATTATATTCCAATTCCAATATAGATATTATATTCCAATCCAGTCATAAACAAAATCACATTAAATATTAAGTTATAAAGACTTGACATTTAATTTTATGGGTAGGAGGAAATTCACAGTTACAGTAACTTGGGTTTCGAAAGAAAATGCCCTCATAAAATGTAATTAAAAGGCCCCTGAAAATCAAACCCAGGGGGGGAATTGTTGACCCTTTACTGGAGAAAAAAATAAAATAAAATTCAGACACTGGTCTGTCATGATTCACTTCCATTGAATCCATTTAGCAAACAAGACAGGATAGTACTTTAATATACAGGTGCATCTCAATTAGAATATGGAAAAGTAAAAAAAAATCTGTAATTTAATTTAAAAAGTGGAACTTTCAGATATTCTAGATTCATTACACAGTGAAATATTTCAAGACTTTTTTTTGTAGTAATCTTGATTACAGCTTAAAGCTCATGGAAATCAAAAATCCAGTATCTCAAAATATTATAATAAAGAAATGCATGTTAATTTATGCACCCAGTACTTGGTTGGGGCTCCTTTTGCACAAATTACTGCAAATAATTATTGCTCAGTGGTCAAAAGTCCTCTTTTCAGATGAACGTAAATTTTGCATTTAATTTGGAAATCAAGGTCCCAGAGTCTTGAGGAAGAGTGGAGAGGCACAGAATCAAAGTTGCTTGAAGTCCAGTGTGAAGTCTCCACAGTCAGTGATGAATTGGGATGCCATGTCATCTGCTGGTGTTAGTCCACTGTATTTTCTCAAGTCGAGAGTCAATGCAGCCGTCTACCAGGAGATTTAAGAGCACTTCATGCTTCCATCTGCTGACAAGCATTATGGAGATGCCGATTTCTTGTTCAAGCAGGACTTGGCACCTGCCCACGGTGCCAAAACTACTAGTAACTGGTTTGCAATCCATTGTATTACAGTACTTGATTTTGCCAGCCAACCCACCTGAACCCCATAGAGAATCTATGTAGTATTGTCAAGAGGAAAATGAGACGCCAGACCCAACAATAGTGTCGAGCTGAAGGCCGCTATCAAAGCAACCTAGGCTTCCATAACACCACAGCAGTGCCACAGGCTGATTGCCTCCATGCCACACTGCATTGATGCAGTAATTAGTGCAAAAGGAGCCCAGACCAAGCATTGAGTGCATAAATTAACACTTTTCAGAAGGTCGAAATTTCTGTATTATAAATACTTTATTCTAATATTTTGAGATACTGGATTTTTTATTTCCTTGAGATGCAAGACATAATCATCAAGATCAAGCATTTTTTTTTGTTGTAATATTTCACTTTAAGGAATCTACTAATTATATATATATATATATATAATCATATTTATTAATATGATGTGTACTGAGTTTGGTCTTTCAATATCACTGTATTAGTACAGTAAGCAACGTTAAGCGTTTTCTTATAACGGTTTTCTATGGGAAGAAAATGCTTAACGTGTAATTAAATGCGTTGCGTTCATATTTTGGACTCATCTTTTTTATACATAGTATGGTTTATTAATATGATGTGTACTGAGTTTGGTCTTTTAATATCACTGTATTAGTACAGTAAGCCACGTTAAGCGTTTTAGAATGTCCCGCAAACTCTACCCAAAGGAGCTCAAATGCAACAGACATAGAACTTGAAATATTGACGCACAAGAGGGCGCTCAACACTACGTGCACGCGCAAACGTCTGTCCGAGGACTTTGTGTGCAATCCAAGGAGCTCTAAAATAGGTGCAAACACACATATACATGTGCTCATCTAAAGGATTGGGATTCTCCTGAACACCTAATATTTTTGCATTTCGTAGTCTAATCCGTTCATTTCCAACGGCTCGTCATTTTTTACCAGAAACACATGTAGCCTACCACAGTGAAAGAAAACTAATAACGGTCCCGCTGTGTGCGCGTTCAAAGCATTTGTAAACAAAGTCAATGAACTTCTCCAATTGGATAAAAAAAAAAAGTTCGTGACATGAAGGTTAAACAACTCTTTTTTTTTTTTTCTCCTCTAGGCGAACCAAGAACTTCTCACCTGGAATCTTACTCGAGCCTTGGACTTCGATTCGTCTTGTCCAGTTTTCTCCAACTCGCTACGGTTTTCCTCATTCGTATCTGTCTGTTTGGGGTTTTCCTTCTCAGGACTAAGCGTGTTCTTGCTTTCCTTCGCGCCCTCTTTGGTCACGTCTCTCTCAGGACTCTCGATCTTCTCAGCGCCGTCCACCTTCACCGACACCTCAGGCTCCGTATCCTCCACCTCCTCCTTGAGGGATACTAGTCTCCTGGACGCGACAGGAGAATACACGGCTTGAGTTCGCGGGAACCGGACGCCTCCAGTGACCGGGCTCCCGGGTGTTTGGACCTCCTGCCGCCTCTGGCGCAGGGCCTCGCGCTTTCGCGCCAAAAGAGTGCGCGGACCCAGAGAGCACTGGACGGACGCGTCGGTCTTCGGGTTGACTTGCACGCCGATGTCTTTGGTGTTGGCTTTTCTCAGACGCGGGGTTAGGTTCGGGTTGATCTGAGACAGAATGGACTTCAGCTGCGCCCTGTGGTGGTTGTCCAAGTAGGTCTCAGACTCCCCGTAATTGGCGAAGTAAGCTTTCTGTCTCCAGCCCTTAAACTTAGGATATTTGTAGGAATAAGGGTTGTAAGAGGCGTAAATATAGTTGTCGACTGTCTCGTTACCATACGTAGCCATTTTTCGCTTAGCCAATTGTGGCAATGGACTGAAGCAGTTTAAGTAGGCAAAGGAAGGTAAATTATGGTCAGGTGCATAATTAGGTCAAATTAAGAGTTACCTGAAAAAATACGGAGGATGTAGCTGTGTCAAAACGAAGTAAGCTGTCTGTCAGCAGAAGCTAGGGCCGTTCACACCAAACGTGTTTTTGTGTCCGTCTAAACTGGGTTCTCCCTTTGTTTTTTGTGCAGCATTTTTAACATCATCTAACGTTCTTTAAAAGTTCTGTCAAAATTATGAAAGAACGTTCTTGCATTAACGTTAATAGAACATTCTTGCAACGTTTTCTGCTGTTGATAAATTTAAGCATAAAATTGTTATTCAAACATCGTTAGTGGAACGTTCTTTAAACGTTATTAAATTATAAAATAAAAACACCAAGTTCCACAGTTTTCCTGAACGTTCATATAACCAAGAATAAATGTTCTTTAAAAAAATTATATATATATATATATATATATGACCCTGCCACAGTCTGGCAGTTATATTACTATAGCCTATTACAAATATTTCTTGGAGAAAGAAAACAATATATAATATTAGATGCTTGTCATAAACATTTATTAATCTCGCAGGCATTTTCATATATTCTGATAAACGTATAACATTTTAATTTCGATTACAGAGAAGTTTTGCATGTTTGGTTATTATAAAGGGGGAGTTATCAGATGATCATACTTTTCTAGAATACACATCTATTTTATTGCCATAGTGCAGGCTCTTTGCTTCCTGTTTTGACCCTGGCATACTCTTGTAGGCTAGTCTTTGTTATTGTCATATTTTCTAAGCAATGTTTAACTCCATATATTTTCCGTTTTGTAACCAAAATAAAAATATATTGACTGTGGGTAAAGAAGTGCAATATAAGATGCAATAACACATGGGATGTGAACCAGTCATTGCATCATCTAGGTACATTAATGCAATCAAATAAGCATGTAATCCATTTACTGAGGTAATGGCAAGATTCATTTACAGATAGCAGCATCAGTCTATATTAATTGTTTATGATATGCATACTTCTGTGACACATTCAAAGTGTCTTTTAAGATAATCATAAATGGTGATTATAGACAAAGCATTGAATGCCATGGATCAATATAATCAATATTACTGATTATTCCATTATTTTGTAGAGGGGATGAAAATTAAAATTTTGGAGCAAAACTAAAAGTTAAAAATATATGTATATTAAAAGATGGCAGCATCATCATTTTATTTTTACATAGAGGTAGGTGTGTCTATTACTAAAACCTACCTAGGTTTTAGTAATATATTAAAAACTGGGGGCTGGTTTGTGTTTTTTGGACTCTTGAAAATCTGAAAAAATAGCTTCATACCATGTGCCCCACATTTGGTTTACCATCATTAAAAATGTGTTACATTGAACAATTTACGTGTGGAGCCACATTGAGAGCCCCATGTATCAGGGATTTAACCATATAGGGCCTTAAAGGATTAAGTCATAAATTAATTTATGTCTTATATTAAGACATAAAAAGGGAAGTTTGTGCTGAACCAGAATCAATAAGGATAGCCAGATATCTTTAATGATTCTAGAGCAATAAGCACTCCAACTTAGTAAAAATAGCACCAAAACACCCCATTTTTGGACTCGTACCATTGGCATATAGGGCAACAAAGGGTGCTGAACTCAACTGATTTTAATAATAGTCCTATTTCTGTGTTTAAAAACAAAATAATGATGCTGCCAACTTACTAAGATTATTTTTTTGATCTGTAGTTTATGAAAGAGATTATCACCTAGGTATATTGTGTCTTAACACCTGTAACCTTTTGAATTTGGTATTATAATTTATCCTGATGTCATTAATGCCATTGACTTGTAGTTGCATCTTTTCAATCTGCATGAACATCAAGTTTGCTTGGTAATATCTTGCTTGTGTGTTTAGATAATGATGGCTTGCCTTATCCTTAACTTTAATATTGCTGTGTGATGGCATGGCATTATATTTTTTGGCACATATTAGATAGAATGCTGTGATTGACTACTTAGAAATTCAACAGTGAGTGATGACATGAATTCTAATGTGAATGCATATCACACTGGTCAATTGTCAATAGTGAGTACCAAGTCAATTGTTTTTCCCCTTATACAAGAGTGGGGCTTCCAACAATATCCTGTGATTCTAGCATGATGACATTTGGGTCGCTCACTGTAACTGCACCATACGTTGAATCAAACGGTACATCTTCTTCCTTCATTCTTTTGTAGCCTATGTTTGTATCATCATCCTCCTCCTCCATTAGGTCCTGTTTATGTAATACCTCCTTCCTGTACATGCGGTAAGCCAGAATGAAGATGCCAGCCTCGGCTGCCTGGAAGAGCGCGTAGAGCAGTGGAAACATATACATGCCTCCCATCAGCTGGGGTGGAAATGCCAGCTTCAGGATGGCTGTGCAGAGCTGCACGTTCTGGCAGCCGGTCTCTAAAGACACTGTCCTTCGGCTGTTTGGAGGGAGATCGAAGAGCGTTGCCAGGCCATATCCCGCCGCATAGCCAGACATGGGCATGAGCACAGCCACCAGGTAGACTGAAGCAGGGATGGTGGCCAGCAGCTCCGGTCCCAGCATAGTTCCAGTCATGATGAAAAGCATCACCAGAGTTACCAGGAGAGACCACAAAGACACCTGGAGCAAATGCACAAAGCACATTTAAATACAGAAAACAAATACAAAAACAAATATTTGACCGTAATCACTTATGGTGTAATTGTTAGACACAACCCTGGTCAAGAGGAACCGATGAGACAATATTGTGGAACAAGACTGAGCTGGTAGCAGTTAGATGTAAAATGTTTGCATTAATAAAGCCACCATTAATGGCTGCACTGGGAACAATTCATGTGACACTTTTATTTATGATATTAGGAAATCATTCTGATTGGGGTGAGTGGAAAAGAGAGAGACACATGGTGACACAGTATCATGTAAACATGGCATACAGTGCATCCGGAAAGTATTCACAGCACTTCACTTTTTCCACATTTTGTTATGTTACAGCCTTATTCCAAAATGGATTAAATTAATAATTTTCCTCAAAATTCTACAAACAACACCCCATAATGACAACGTGAAAGAAGTTTGTTTGAAATCTTTGCAAATTTATTAAAAATAAAAAACGCATAAAAAATCACAAGTATTCACAGCCTTTGCCATGACACTCAAAATTGAGCTCAGGTGCATCCTGTTTCCACTGATCATCCTTGAGATGTTTCTACAACTTGATTGGAGTCCACCTGTGGTAAATTCAGTGGATTGGACATGATTTGGAAAGGCACAAACCTGTCTATATAAGGCCAAGAACCCGATGGTCACTCTGACAGAGCTCCATCTTTTCTCTTTGAAGAGAGAAAAACTTCCAGAAGAGCAACAACCATCTCTGCAGCTCTCCACCAATCAGGCCTGTATGGTAGAATGGCCAGACAGAGGCCACTCCTCAGTAAAAGGCGCACGACAGCCCACCTGGAGTTTGCCAAAAGGCACTTGAAGGACTCAGACTATGAGAAACAAAATTTTCTGGTCTGATGAAACAAAGATTAAAGTCTTTGGCCTGAATGGCAAGTGTCATGTCTGGAGGAAACCAGGCACCGCTCATCACCTGGCCAATACCATCCCTACACTGAAGCATGGTGGTGGCAGCATCATACTGTGGAGAGGTTTTTCAGCAGCAGGAACTGGGAGACTAGTCAGGAATGAGGGAAAGATGGAAACCTGCTCCAGAGCGCTCTGGACCTCAGACTGGGGTGAAGGTTCATCTTCCAACAGGACAATGACAAAGCACACAGCCAAGATAACAAAGGAGTGGCTACGGGACAACTCTGTGAATGTCCTTGAGTGGCCCAACCAGAGCCCAGACTTGAACCCGATTGAACATCTCTGGAGTGATCTGAAAATGGCTGTGCACCGACACTTCCCATACCAACCTGATGGATCTTGAGAGGTCCTGCAAAGAAGAATGGGAGAAACTACCCCAAAATAGGCATAGCTTATAGCATCATACACAAAAAGACTTGAGGCTGTAATTGGTGCCAAATGTGCTTCAACAAAGTATTGAGCAAAGGCTGTGAATACTTATGTACATGTGATTTTATTTTTTTATTTTTTATTCATTTCCAAACAGACTTCTTTCACGTTTATGGGGTATTGTTTGTAGAATTGAGGAAAATAATTAATTTAATCCATTTTGGAATAAGGCTGTAACATAACAAAATGTGGAAAAAGTGAAGCGCTGTGAATACTTTCTAGATGCACTGTGTATTAGAGGAGAAAAGAGGAAGTCATGAGACAGTGACAGTTCAGCAGCCCACATTTATCCACTCCACTTAATGTAACCCCCTCCAAAGCAACACTCTGTCACATACATTTCTACATCCTCTATTGCTTTATCACACTCTCTGTCACCCCCACCCGTCCTGCCTTACTCTCTCACAGTCGCCACTATGCCCTTACCAGGCTTTTCTTAGATAAGCTCAACTGAAAGTAGGAACCCATTTGCTCATGTGATGTCACCTTGCCCTGGGCAGTCCAGTCCTCTTTTACTGGCCAGCTATTGTGGACATTAATGGAATTGGAAAGAAAACATGTGCGGCCCATCACAACCAGTGATATTTGACATAAAAACCTAAAACATTTAATATACCTTTGGTTTTATTATGAAGCCATTCCATTCAAGGCCTACCAGAATATACTGACACCTACAAATCAACTTACATTTATTTTCTTTTTCTAATAATAAAATCGTAACGGTGCCTCGACATTTACACACCTGTGACACACAAAATTGAAACACTGTTAGAGAACTGATCAAAGTTTTTTATTTTTTACTTCTTTGAGTCACCTTAAGGATGATGTCGGCCACTCGAGTATATCTGTGTCTAAGCCAGACCCCGAGCCCGATGGGAATAAGTGTGCCGCAGAGGGTGAGAATGATTGCGCCGAAGGGCAGCAGGTTCACCACGGGCGTGTTGATCCAAGCACGGCTGTACATCCACAGACACAGCGGCATAAGCAGGAGTGCTAGGAGAGTGGATGAGATGGTCATGATGATACTGGAAAACAAAACCAACCAAAAGCAGCATATTACCACAGACAGTCAAGCAAAGTGAAATATAATTGTAATTTTGACTGACCTTTATTCAGGTATAATGAACTTCATTGGTAACACTTTGCAATAAGGTTCTATTTGTTAACAGTAATGCATTATGTAACATGAACTAACAATAAGCAAGACTTCTACAGCATTGGTTAATATTAGTTTTATGTATTCAGAAAACTATTGTTCATTGCTTGTTCATGTTAATCCATAATTTATTAACCAATGTGACATATAAAACATTTAATGTAAAAAAATTATATATGTTGAATTAAACCAAGATTAGGCCTTATAAATGCAGTAAAAGTGCTGTTCATTGCTAGTTCATGTTTACTTCCCCGCTAACAATTTTTTGTTTCCCAGAACACTCCAGAAATGTTAGCTATCTCAGATTGTTCCCTAAACAGACATTCAAGTGTTCTTTTTTGGTTAGCCAAGAGCGTTCCCTTAAATGTTCCCCTAACGTTCTCATAACCTCTATATTCTTGTATAAAAATAAGCACCGCACATAATATGGGGGAACACAAAAACTTAAAACGTTCTGGGAGGGTGGTTATAAAAGTAAAACCTAAAAAAAAAAAGGTTCTCATTAGGTTGTCCCTCAAAACAACCTCTCTGCAACGTTCTGAGAACGTTAGTTTATGGTTATTAAATATTTAAGCCTGAATAGGACGTTCCAAGAACGTTAGAAATTGGTTCCCAAAAAAATTACTAAACGGGAACTATATGCCATCGTTAGGGGAGCGTTCTGTGTTTGCTGGGTCAAGGTTAATTCAACCTTAATGTAAAGCGTTACCACTTAACTCACTACGCAGAACTTAGTAAGATGCTTTGACGAAACAGCCGATGTATTTATAGACCTAGTCATTATGCCGCAGTGTAAAAAGAAATGCATAAATAACTATTATTGGCACTCATCTCAACGCATTTTTATAAGAATGTTGCGTAAAAATTCAAAGCAACTTTTATTTTCTGGGTCTAATCTCACAATATCTTAAACATGAAATCTATTCTTTTTTTTTTCTTTCTTTCTTTTTTTTTTTTTTTTTTACAAATATCTCTGGAAGATCACCAATTGGATGTAGAGTTCATCTGAGAGCTACCTGAGGTTCATGTCTCCGTTGACCAACAGTGACATGATGTTGGAGAGGTTGCCCCCAGGGCAGCAGCCGCACAACAATACAGCCATAGCGGCCACATCGTTCAGGGAGAAGGCCAGAGCCAACAGGAAGGCTATCAAAGGCATGATGACAAACTGGCACACCAGCGCCAGCAGGGCTCCTATGGGCTTGCGAATGTGCTCGCCCAGCTGACTGATCTCCACCGTGCAGCCAAGCCCCAGCATAGTGAAGCACAGGACAAATCCAACAAACACGTTAATTCCGTGACTCAAGGGCGAATCCCAGAACGCGATTATCAGGTGAGTGGGCTCTTCGGATGGAGAGAATGGACCGGCCAGTAGCCCCGCTGGAGTGATGGCAGTCCTGAGGGTGTTGACCACCAAAGACAACGGCTCTTCTGTGGCGCGCAACCCAGCCATTGAAGGGCTCTCATGGAAGCTGGCATGATCCTCTGAGAATTTAACGGCATCTTCCGTGAAGTTAAGAAATCGTCTGAGCGCGGCAGTGGACGCGTCGGAGCTTGGCACGCTGGAGATCTCCATCGCGTCTCCGGGGGACTGCAGCTCTCCAAAGGATCCTTTGATCTCCGCTGGTGTTCCCTCCCTGAAATGAGATAAGCGTGCAGCAGCACAGTCCATTAGTGGCGCAAGATCATTATTATTTCTGTCACCAGGGACTGCAAAGACTGCAGGGGTCTCCAGCGCATTGAGCGCACGGTGGCACCGGGAGGGGTTTGCCAGTGTGGCGCACATCATGAAGAGCCATTTAGAGGCGCAATCCACACAGATTGGTTTAGAAGCTGACCAACCAAGAGAGATAAATAGAAACATGGAGTTTAGTTCGCCTCCTTACAGGCTGTGGAGTGGACACTTGTTTGGTAGCCTATTTAGTTGACAAACAATATGTTCACATTTATAACGTAGTTTTCATGAAAACTACACAGGCAATATTAGGCTATAATAAGATCATACAACAATTAGATTTAGTTTAAAATAGTTTAGACAAATTGCTTCTGGGACAGGTTGCTCTAGCTATGTAAGTTACAACTTATAGTTGTGGCGTAAATGAGCACTAAGTCACAATTTACGCACTAACTATTTGAGCGGAGTGCTCTCAGGTCTAACCTGCGAACGCACCTCTGCAGGTTCACTTATAAATCTTTTTTTTTTTAATTATTATTATTATTATCATTTATTTATTTTAAGAAACAAAGACGAATGCGATTAAATCATAATATAATACAAAATCACTTTCACATTGAACCTACAATTGAGTTATGTAATATGCTTTAGCACATAGGCGGAGCGTGTGTAAGGCAAAGAATTGGATGCGTTCAACAATGGGACAGGAGAGACTTTCATCCTTGAGTCTGCTGCATATTGAGAGTGACATAACCACAAAACTAAATAACGAGGACTTCATCAACGCATATGATGCCAGGTCTAAACGCAGGATTTTGCTGCATTAGGCAGTGTTTATTTATATTGGCTGATTATTATTTAGTACTGATTGCTTTTTTGCTAAAACATTTTTTTTGCTAACAGTTTGTAAACGTAGTCGCGTTAATAACAAATTAGTTAACGGGAGCGTTTATACTGGGACGTTTAAGTTGTTGCTAGGCGACACGTTGATTAAAACCTACAAAAATCGATTTAAATACATCAAGGGGAAGCGCACATCTTAGCCTTGCCCTGGAGTTGGTTCACCCTCCGCCTATGCTTTAGCATGCATTAGGCTAATTGTATTAACGAAACGAGACGCAATACAAACATAAATTCGATAATAACACAGTGGAAATTATTAGGCAGCATTAATTGTGGAACAAGAAGGAATTTATTTTAACTGGTGTTTTCTGTTCGTTTAAGCACAGACTAATTAAAGTAACAAACTGTTGTAGCCGTATTATGCAAGTAGAAATTAACTATGTTCAACTTTCTAGAGATAAATTATTATTGTCTTTTAAAAAATGAAGTATTATTATTATTATTATTATTATTGTTATTATGAAATGTATGACAGTCTTTATATCTTAATTTGTATTAGTTATTCTCCACCTTGTTGTAGATTAGCATGACAGCTAATGGTACCTGTGGAGGAAGTTGGAGACTGTAAATGTTTTGATTGGGGTGGTTATTTACGATTTATTTGACCACTTTATTTTAATTGCTTAATCGATTAGTTTGAAGTCAAATTTTAATTCAGAAAATGGTACCTTTTTCGTATATTTCACATACAAAATATATTTTATAGGCTATTAGGTCTTAATTAAAGGGATAGTTCACCCAAAAATGAAAAATCTCTTATGCCATCCCAGATGTGTGTGACTTTTTTTTAATCTGTTGAACACAAATAAAGATTTTTAGAAGAATATCTCAGCTCTTTAGGTCCTCACAATGCAAGCGGTAACAACATTTTGAAGCTCCAAAAAGACATTATAAAAGTAATCCATATGACTCTAATGGTTTAATCCATGTCTTCAGAAGAGATATGATAAGTGGGGCTTAGAAACAGGTCAATATTTAAGACCCTGCTCAGTAGGGGGCATTTGCATAAACAATTTGAATCACCAAAAACACAACATTTAGAAAGTGAAAGATAAAGTGGACAATGACTGAGCAGGGAGGAGAATTTCTTGTAAAAATGTTAAATATTGACACCCACATCTATCATATCGCTTCTGGAGTCATTGAATTAACCACTGGAGTAGTTAAATCACCGCAACGAAAAAATCAATGAACGTACGATGCAACTACAACTGTGTTAACTTAGCGGAAGTACTTCCCACACTTCACGCAAAACATCACAGGGTGTAGGAATAAGAAGGATAATATCACTTCTGAAGCTATGGATTAAACCACTAGAGATTTATGGATTATTATTTTATGTTGCCTTTATGTCCTATTTGGAGCTTCAGATTTCTGGGATCCATTCACTTGCATTGTATGGACCTACAGAGCTGAAATACTCTTCTAAAAATCTTCTGCAGATGAAAGAAAGTCAAACACATCAGGGATGGCATTATGGTGAGTAAATAAAGAGAGATTTTTCATTTTTGGGTGAATTATCCCTATAAAATTCTGTCTAATCAGAGTAAAGACCTCTTCAAAAAGAAAAACAAGCAACATCTCTATAGATACTGGAAAGAAATCAACATCTTATTTATTGACAAAATTACAATATCGAATTCCATTACAAATTTCTAAAAAGTAGCGATTTGTACTCTTTTCAGAAGCTCGTTCTTCAAAACAACTGAGGTTGTGTGCCCTGACGCTGGCCTCTCTCATTTCCCAGGCAACACCTCCTCCTTAACCATTAAGTTCACCAACCTGAGTGTGCTGACATCTCAAGACTTGAGAACCGTCCCACACCTGGAGGAGCTGCACCTGCCCGGCAAACAAACTAAGCTTCTTATCGGCAGATCTTCTAAAGAGCCTTCCTCACCTACACACCATAGACCTCACTGCGGGAGCTTCCCTCACGTGTTTTTCATTATGCTCCACTTCTTCACCTTGTGCTGAAAGACAACCGCATCTCCAGCATCCACCCAGACCGGTTGCCCTACAACAGAAATCTCACTGGGTTGGACTTGTCAGGAAAGCATCTTCCACAATTCCCAATGGCCCAATTCCAGAGTCTGAGCCAACTAAATGTTCTGTATCTCTTGCAGAATAAACTTGAGGAGCTTCCAGTTGGGTGGAATTAGATATCAATACCAGTTGGGTGGAGTTGAACTTTAACCCATGGGATTGTGATGCTAAAATAGAGTACCTGTTGGAAGAAACTGAGCATGGAATCCCTAGAGTCAGAGCACAAATGTACTTCACCATAAAACCTGAAAGATTGTGCCCCAAAAGAAATGGGCCTGCTTGAGTGAGAGATATCTGAAGTGAAAATCGAAATTAAGGAAAATGCATTGAAAAAGAGTTGAAAGTGGAAAAGTGGACTCAACTATATTGATTGTTTATGCTCAAAACTTATTATAAGAATTGGTTTTCTTGTGAATGTTTGCCAGGTAATATACATTGCAAATTAATATATAATAAAATACTTCAGCTTGAAATGTAATTGTTTTATTGGCAATGACATCTATAAGCCTTTCAAAGGTTAATCTTCTTCAAAACTGTAAACACAGTGTCTCAGTGGTGCTATAAATATTCTTTAGTATGTTTTGAACAATGCACTTTGACCCCATGTGAGGCTTAAGTTGGGGGCGGGACTATCTAACTGGGCAAGTAGGAATAGCTGCAGGGTGGATATCTCAAAAATGAGGTGGAATTTCCATGAGGGCAGGGTTACTCCAAAAGGGGGATGTGCCAATTCTAAAGGGGGTGACACCTCCACACGCAGTTAGGTTTAGGACAAGGTTTAGGCTAGGAGCTTCCCGCCCCTATTGTAAATCTGTCTGCAGCTATAACCTTCTCAACAAGGGGCGCATTCAGAAAGCTGTTCTGAAACAGTTTCTTTTTTGCAATTCCGTTCGGTGGTGCAAGTGTCGCAGAAATGATGTACTTCAGCTTTAAGAAAATTGTTAACAGCACACAATTGTGACAAATGGCCCGAGTATTTCTTAAATATTTGAAAGCACATGGCGAAATTGGGGCCTTCTAATGCTTCTAAAGTATAGCTTGTTTCATGATTATAATAAATCCACTTTGAACACTTGAGATGGTTTGAGATTTTGAACCAAAATCTCCAAACAAATTAAAGGACAACTACAGCCTCAAATAAAAAATATGCCAATGGCCAGCAGTCATGTCCTCTGACATCGAAGATCTTGACAAATCAATAAACTATGACAGACCACAAACCATTTTTCACCTTTTATTTGAAATGTGATTTTAACGCAGGGGAAACCGAGCATCATGTTTGTGGAGATATAAAAGTCTTTACCAAAAAAAACAAAAACTAAATAAAATCCACAAAATGGCATGTCCTGTTTTTATGACCACACTAGCCTCAAGCATCCCACCAACTCTATATCTCACCACACTGAGGCATCTCACCATTTAATAAATAAGCCTCTTATCAGAGCATAGTATTTAGTAATAAATATCCAGGGATTATTATAATGTACTTCTGTTACAAAAAGCAAATATAAACGTTATCAAAGCAATGTACATAAATCAAACAAAAATTGAGCAAGAAATGCAAAAAAAAAACCCCTGAAGTAAATAATATTGGCAAAATAAAGCAATTGGCACAAACAAACAAACAGTTGTAGCAATCACAGAATCTGATAAATTATAGGCACTATTCTTTTTTTTTTTTACAAACTTGCACAATCTCAAGTGTATACTTGTGTGCAGCGATATGTCATTCCCATATGTTTAAGTGGCACTGCCATTCAATTGCCATTATTTCTTGGCCATTCATCAATGGGGAGGATGACAACAAATTACTTGACCAGAAGTTTTCCCAAATTAATTGTACAAAACCACTACACTTTACCCACATAACATCTTTTATGACCCTTGCCACTGAGACAATATCACTGGGACATCAATCGATGGACTATTGAACACAATTTGACAATAACAACAGTTTACCCAATTTAGTTGTTCTCAAGCCTGTATATAAGTTGGGACATACAATCACAAATTGTCCTTTAACTTCTTACTGATACCTGTCTCAGCCTCATGACTGTCTCCTTGAGAAAAAGCATAATTCCTACTGTTTATTCACGGGCTCAAACTAAACACATTTGTGCACAAATTCTGAAATGTATCCAACATTGTTCAGACATCAAAAATGCTTTGGAAACTTAGCTTTGCAGTTGAGGTTCAACAATGACATTTAGACAGAAAAAAAAAAGCATACTGTAAATACATTTATGCTCATTAAACATATTTATAGACTAAATACTGTGTGAATACTCTTTGAAAGTAACATTAAATAATTATTTCAAATAAATAATAAGTCACACAGATATGAAAGACATTCTGACAGAATGCAATTGCCAAGGTAATGACTTTGTATCACCATAAAAACCATGACTTGAGTTTCAAGAGCACAATGTTCAGATGAATTTGCAACATAAGAACAAGGGATTGCCACTAATCTGTATAGAGAAAATAAATGATTCATTTTGTCTCATTTATTTAGTGGTGGGTTGGGATAGTTTGCATTAGCAAACTGGATTGTAGAGTCTGAGCCATTTGCAGGTGCTGTTTGGTAAGCGAGGGCGCCCTCGAGTGGCTGAATCCCATTCAGTGGTGTCCAGTCTGCCTTCCACATCTACCTAATGTCAACTGAAATAGGGTATAATCGTTTGTTTGGAAGAATGAGTCTCATATTTCTGGGGGTTATAGTCGTATCTCAATAAAGTGCCACATTGTACTGAAATCCTATTTGTGCTGTTGGTTCTGGGCATGCTCAGTAGCAGCCCTCTCTCCACGTCTCGTCTCGGATACCACTGTACGTTCTTGGAGCTGGCAGAGACCTGCGGGACAAATGGCTTATTTAGTGAACACTTCACATACATTTACTATTTACATAATCAAATAGATTCTTATTCTGTAAGAGGTCATTATAATATTATTTAAAAGGACTTGTTCACCTTAACATTTTCATAATTTACTCACCTTTATGTCTTTCCAAACCGGTATCACTTTCTAATGCTGAACACAAAATGAGATGTTTTAATGAAATTTAATTTCAGACTGTATTCTCAATACAATAGAAGGGCTGTGGCCATTGAGATGTAAATATCTGTTATTTCTCTTGTATGCCTTCAAAAGACACAAGCTGCATGGACTACTTTTATGATATTTTGGGTCCCCTTTGACATTATAAAGTGAAGCACTGTCCACTGCCATTGTATTGAAAAGATGGACTGTATTCTCTTTTTGTGGCTCGCAAAAGGAATGAAGTCATACAGGTTTGGAACGACATGAGGGTGAATAAATAATGACAGAATTTTTATTTTGGGTGAAGCAGTCTTTTAATTAAGCAACAAATATATATAACCTATAAAATAAACAATATAAATGACATCAGTTGAACTGAGGTTGGATACATGTGGGAGAGAAAGTGTTATCCTGTGTGTACCTGCGCACAGGCTGGACCAGTTTGCTGCGAGGCACTGGTAAACCCCCTCCTGTGCTAGCAGAGGGGCGGGGCAGGCCACTGCGAGGTGGGGCCATAGAACGTGTGGGTGTGGCTGTGCCTGAACCATGATTAGACATAACCTTCATGGGCTGTCGGAGAGCCAGGGGAGATGGGGCAGTGGGAGTCCGCAACTTACTGGACGAGGGCACTACAGACCGCAAGAAAAACAGATGAAATAAGAAGTTAGGGACAGGAATGAATTTACATTATAATTTGAAATTAAACATTACAGACATTTCATAAGAAATACTGATGCATATTACAGACTGAATAAAGAACCCAGAAGTGCTTTTATTCAGTAGTTTGTCTTCCATCTGTAGACTTCTTGATGCAAGCCATTCAAAGGATCACAATCAAGGGTTAATGGGAATAGGGTTATAATGGCAAACAAAATAACAACAACAAAAGTCTTTTGATCACTATGTGATGCAACCCTGAAAACCAAACCAATGCAATTAAACAACTACAATTCATTTCATGAAGATACATTTTAAATACATCACCACAATGAAATAAACACGGTACCAAGTAACATGTAGAGGAACTTTACCATTATGAATGCACCACGTTCACAGACCACAACAAAGTGTTCACTTGCATTAATGACAATCAACACAAAGCTGATATAAAAACTCAAACACAATAGATAAATGAACAAAGAATAGATGGATGAAAACAGACTTGATCAACTTGTCTTGTTTACAGTAATTTTCCAAAATAAGTAAAACAAATAAATAAATAAAAATACGGCCCCCTGTAAATAAAAAATAACTCAAAATCAAAGTACAAACATAATCCATCGGTCACGCACAACATGGAAATATCACAATAATGAAAACTGCGTTATTAGTGTTTACTCACTGAAATCTCCTTCCTCTCCAAAGCAACACGAGAGAGGAACTGGGTAAAAGATGGAAAAGAGAGGTTCACTTCGTTGATCAGTTCATAGTCGAAAAGTTGAAAAGCCCAGGACTTGTGCCATCATGTATTTCTTTTCATAGAAGTGCTCACAACATTTGCAAACCATTCATTTAATTAATACAAACAAATAAATAAATAGTCTGGAGGAAATAAGCAGCAGGAGCCGGATTCACAAAAAATGTTCTTCAGAAACAAAAAGAAGAACATTCTTAGGATAAACTAAGAACTTTGTAAGAATTTTCCTAAGTGCAATCTTTGAAACATTTTTAAGTTCTCAAATATTCTCTTAAGAATGTCTTACAGTGGGTACGGAAAGTATTCAGACCCCCTTACATTTTTCACTCTTTGTTATATTGCAGCCATTTGCTAAAATCATTTAAGTTCATTTTTTTTTTCCTCATTATTGTACACACAGCACCCCATATTGACAGAAAAACACAGAATTGTTGACATTTTTGCACATTTGTTAAAAAAGAAAAACTGAAATATCACATGGTCCTAAGTATTCAGACCCTTTGCTGTGACACTCATATATTTAACTCAGGTGCTGTCCATTTCTTCTGATCATCCTTGAGATGGTTCTACACCTTCAATTGAGTCCAGCTGTGTTTGATTATACTGATTGGATTTGATTAGGAAAGCCACACACCTGTCTATATAAGACCTTACAGCTCACAGTGCATGTCAGAGCAAATGAGAATCATGAGGTCAAAGGAACTGCCTGAAGAGCTCAGAGACAGAATTGTGGCAAGGCACAGATCTGGCCAAAAATTTTCTGCTGCCCTTAAGGTTCATAAGAGCACAGTGGCCTCCATAATCCTTAAATGGAAGACGTTTGGGACGACCAGAACCCTTCCTAGAGCTGGCCGTCCGGCAAAACTGAGCTATCGGGGGAGAAGAGCCTTGGTGAGAGAGGTAAAGAAGAACCCAAAGATCACTGTGGCTGAGCTCCAGAGATGCAGTCGGGAGATGGGAGAAAGTTGTAGTAAGTCAACCATCACTGCAGCCATCCACCAGTCGGGGCTTTATGGCAGAGTGGCCCGATGGAAGCCTCTCCTCAGTGCAAGACACATGAAAGCCCGCATGGAGTTTGCTAAAAAACACCTGAAGGACTTCAAGATGGTGATAAATAAGATTCTCTGGTCTGATGAGTCCAAGATAGAACTTTTTGGCCTTAATTCTAAGGGGTATGTGTGGAGAAAACCAGGCACTGCTCATCACCTGTCCAATATAGTCTCAACAGTGAAGCATGGTGGTGGCAGCATCATGCTGTGGGGGTGTTTTCCAGCTGCAGGGACAGGACGACTGGTTGCAATCGAGGGAAAGATGAATGCGGCCAAGTACAGGGATATCCTGGACGAAAACCTTCTCCAGAGTGCTCTGGACCTCAGACTGGGCCGAAGGTTCACCTTCCAACAAGACAATGACCCTAAGCACACCGCTAAAATAACAAAGGAGTGGCTTCACAACAACTCTGTGACTGTTCTTGAATGGCCCAGCCAGAGCCCTGACTTAAACCCAATTGAGCATCTCTGGAGAGACCTGAAAATGGCTGTCCACCAACGTTTACCATCCAACCTGACAGAACTGGAGAGGATCTGCAAAGAGGAATGGCAGAGGATACCCAAATCCAGATGTGAAAAACTTGTTGCATCTTTCCCAAAAAGACTCATGGCTGTATTAGATCAAAAGGGTGCTTTTACTAAATACTGAACAAAGGGTCTGAATACTTAGGACCATGTGATATTTCAGTTTTTCCTTTTTAATAAATGTGCAAAAATGTCAACAATTCTGTGTTTTTCTGTCAATATGGGGTGCTGTGTGTACAATAATGAGGAAAAAAAATGAACTTAAATGATTTTAGCAAATGGCTGCAATATAACAAAGAGTGAAAAATTTAAGGGGGTCTGAATACTTTCCGTACCCACTGTATATTTTCTTAAGAATAAAATGACAGACTTTGACATTGTCTGATTAAACAAGCCTGCTCATGAGATTGCCTTGTCTATTACAACACATGGCAAATAGTGACAATAAATTAATCATCTGTAAAAAAATAAAAAATAGGTAAAGTAGAAAGCACCTTGCAATATGTTTTTTTTTATGTAAAGTGCTTGAGATGTGTCAGTTAAACAATTTGACCATTTTTAATTTCAAGCAATAAATAAATTAAGAAAAAAAACACACATTAAGAAGCTTCAAAACAATATTTACTGTTTGAATTTCATGATAACACTGACATGATCTGAAAGCTAAAAATGAAAATAACAAAACACAAAACAGTCAAAAACATGTTTTGGTCTAAAATCACATTTCTACACAAACAGCACATTCACTCAAGATTATAGAATGCGACGCATTTGAAAAAAATGCATTAAAATATCTTATCTATATGGATATAAGACAACTGTGAGGTTATCCTAACTTTAAGATGTTATTTACAATGATTTTTAAGAACTTTGTTCCTTGGTAGGAACAAATGTTTTCTGGTAGGGTTGTTGAAGCTTATAATGCTTGTCATGCTTGTTTTAATTGAACATTACTCATGTGCTAACTGATCGCGATGTATCTACATCGTCCAGTGAAGTTACTGAAACATGTTTACTAATATGTATGACTTCATGAATGATCATATTAAAATAAGCTGGTAACTGGTGATGGTTTGTCATCAATGTAAAAGCACTTTGAGTGTAGTGTCAGAAAAGTGTTATAAGTGTAAAATTCATTCATTCATTCATTCATTCAAAATATGTAAAGACAAGTGTTGTTTGTCTTTGTCAAAGCAAGTAATATTTCGGGTTTAAATATTTAATAGAATAAATATCAATATCATAATTGATATTTCATAATATCAACATGAAAATAGAACAAATGAATCTGGCTCAGAGTATCTCCCAGTCATGTCCACACACAGGTGCTGTCCAGGTATCCTCAAATCATGCGATTCATCCACCAGAAGAGCAAAGCTGAAACAACTGACCCAAAGTGTTCTTCTGCAAAATGCTTGAAATTGTAAGTTTCAACCACAGATGTCGCTAGAGAGCACAAAGTTTCAAAGTGCAGCTCTAAGTTCGAAATTCAGACAAAAATAATAATTAAGAAGAATTTTCTTCTTGAGAAAGTTTTGTGAATCTGGACCTAAGTGCACCATTTTCAAAAGTGTTCAAAGGATCACTGTAAAACCCTGTACACAAATGCAGCAAATGTATTGCTTGAAGTGGCTAATCTCTGTACTTTGAAGTCGCTCGTGACCATTCCTACTGCTGTCGGACTAACGTTAAAGTCTCAAGTCTCTGCATGTGTCTATGAAAATCATGTAAATTCGCTTCCCAGATATGTATGCCTTTCTTTCTTCTTCAGAACACAAATTAAGATTTTTAGAAGAATATTTCAGCTCTGTAGGTCCATTAAATGTAAGTGAATGGGTGCCAAAATGTTGAAACTTCAAAATCCACATAAAGGGAGTATAAAAGCAATCAATAGGACTCCAGTGTTTAAATCCATACCTACAGAAGTGATATGATGGGTGTGGGTGGTCCGGACCTGGACTGAGGTCCGCTAATTAGTGACCTCTGCTTTAAGGCATCTAAACAGCATCATTATCTTTACAATACTGCAAAGAAACTGATACAATACCTTTAAATCTAAAATATACAACACAATAATCAAATCCACAACTGTTGAACAATACTGCACAAAAACAACTCTAGAGTCAGTCCTGAAACTCACACAGAGGTCACTTGCGTCTGTGTACTGCAGATGCGAGAGAGATAAATGCGAGCTCCTTGCCGAAAGCACATCCTCTTTCAGAAGCCAAACGTTATACTATAATGGGCAAACTAAACGTCATCAATCGCAGTTCACTTCCGCAATTTAGAGTGCAAATCGAGTGCACCAGTCAGCTTCGGGAAGTAAAATTCCCATTCGTTTTCTCCATGGAGAGTATGATGTTTAAACCTTTCAAGACAGACCTAAAAATTTTATGCAATGATCCATGCTTCTATAGAAGAAACTTTGTGCAGTCTGTCATTTCAAATTCATTTTTAAAAACTTTGTGATTAATTATTGAATACCCTTAAGTACAACACTACCATTACAAACAATGAAAAGGTGTTCAGTCAGTTCAGAAAACAGCTTTCACACAAACCAAACCAAACCCTGACATCAAATGGTCTTGGGTCCATCCTAAAAACCCTTCCAAGAATATCTAGTATCATTCTCCTTATGCTCTAAACATATGAATAGGCCATAAAGCATAAATGGATGTGTTTAGCCGTGTCTGGATGACCCACTCATTACCTCGTAGAGACGTAGGGCTCTGCAATCTCTCTTTTGGTTTTGGTGAGGAGTGAGCAGGAGCGGAGAGCCTATGGTGAGCCGCTGAGATAATAGAGAAGCAAAAATTACGTGTTGATCCAGGCTCACTCAGCAATCACCTCCACCTGCAGCCCTCCAACACTTAACCTCCAACCAGAACTGATCCAGAACAAGTATTAATCTAAAAATGTAGCATGTGCTAAGGCAAAGATAGTCAGCCAGAGTCAGGCAGAGACAGCCATTCTTGATATCACCACTTCAAAACAGCCATTAGAGGGAGCCACAGCAAAGAAAACTAAAAATTTGACCCCAGGTGAAGGGAAGACAGAAGGCAGCACTAAGCAAAGAGAGCATCTAACTACATCCAGACAACCAGCACCCCAGCCAAAGTGGCTGGGAAAGACAGAGGCAGAGAGAGGAGAAGGGAAGAGCATGCTGAGCTAGGACAGAAATAAAACAAGACTGTCCATGTTAATGGGGAGAATTCTATATGCTTAAACTCTGGAATAGTGCTTACATTCAAAGACACAATGTGTTAAATCACTTAAGCAGGCCAAAGGGAGTCTTGGCCTGTGATGTGTAAAGATTAATGCCAGCCTTTACCCTTGGACACTGAATGCATCGTTACTTATCAAACATTCCTTTATGGTGATTATAAGAGAGGGACTACACCCTTTAAAGAGACTTGGATAGGATGAGGTGATCATTGACAAGAAGGTCTCATTGGTCTCAATGGATAAAAGGATTTTGTATGCCGTCATGGAATTTCCTTCAGTGAGGATGATCACACGAGCGTGCATATGATGACTAATCTTAAAGGATTTTATCATACAAAGGAAATTTATAAACTATGACCTTGTGTCACTTTAAATATGCCTTCAAGATCCAACATCTGAAGCGTTCCTAAAAAATGTACAAGAGTTTTGTCTGTAAAACAAGTCAGGTTAGTGAAAAAGCCAAGATGCCAAAATAAATAAATCTAATTAAAATAATTTAAGAGAGAAAGTGAAAATATAAAAGTCTCATTCGGCCTGCCAAGACACCAAAGGTGCAATAAGAGTGTGAATGTGTGTCAAAGCATAGAATCCCAAATCAGGAAAAGTGAGTTATTTCTGAACATTTGTGAACAAAATAACATTTATTATAAACATCACACACAATGGAATTCAATGAATGGTGTGTGTGTGTGTGTGTGTGTGTGTGTGTGTGTGTGTGTGCATCTTCTAAAATACTGTGAATGTGAAGGTAGTTGATAGGTCGACCGTTACATCGGTATTTACAGTAAGTAGATTTTTCAAACCATTGGCAAAAATATCTATGGCCATAATTGTTAATTGTTTTTAAAATGATTATTGCTCCATGGCCGGCACTGGAGGGTTCTACAGTGTAACCGTGGTCTCTTGCCTCTGGATCGAGGATGTCCAATTTGTTACAGTAAGGTTATAAAAAAAATTAACAGTCCGAAGAGGTTTTGTTGTTCAGTAGATAAAATCTAATAATTCTTTCATATTAATGTTCATGTTGATTTTGACAGACATTGTGCATAGAGAAAAGGACACAGGTCTGTTTATATATAATCCCAGATTACTGGACAATCATGAAGCGCAATCTCTGATGATCAACTATTCATGAACTTTTGTTGATTAATTATTGATCAAATAGTATTTATTAGCCCATATTACAATGTTTACTTATCGTGTTTATATTGTAAAAAATTTTGGGAGCACAGACATTTCAAAATAAAAGCCCCCTGTAAATGTCTGGTTTGTTCATAGTAAAAGGTCCTATGCACCAAATCACACATACATATATATATTTATTTATTTATTTATTTTTTATTATTATTTTTTTTTGCACAATAGTGCTGAGCGATATGCAAGAAATACGTTCATGTGATACATGATTACATCGTCAACCCCCCTGCCCCTTCTACCAAGGGTGTATGTATTATTTTTGCTTAGTTGATTTTGCTTCAAAAATTAAACTCATTGAAACATGAAAAACTTAAACCAAAGATATTTCCAAATTCAAATTGCACTTCAAACTAGACCAAAAAGCAATTAAAATAACGAAAAAAATCTATAATATATAACCACCTCTCATTTTCCGTCACGCAAGTATCTGTCTACAATAGGTCAAATATTAGGCTACCAATACAAATTAAGATTTAAGACAATTGTAAACATAATAATAATAAATTAAATGTTTATTTAAATAAATAAAAATTTGGAATAATGTACAGATTTTGCGCTTATGGAAATTGTTACTTTTATTCACCAAAGTGGCATTCAACTGATCACAATGTTTAGTCAGGACATTAATAACATGAACAATTTCTATTACAATTTGAAAAAAAATAATTCTTCCCATAAGGCATGCACCCCTGAGTCTTCTCTTTACTGTTGTACATGAAACTGGTGTTGTGCGGGTAGAATTCAATGAAGCTGTCAGCTGAGGACATGTGAGGCATCTATTTCTCAAACTAGAGACCCGATGTACTTCTCCTCTTGTTTAGTTGTACATCTGGTCTTCCACATCTCTTTCTATCCTAGCCAGTTGTCCTTTGCCTTTGAAGACTGTAGTGTACACCTTTGTATGAAATCTTCAGGTTTTTGGGCAATTTCAAGTATTGTATAGCCTTCATTCCTCAAAACAATAATTGACTGACGAGTTTCTAGAGAAACCTAATATTGACCTTAAGTCATGCCAGTCTGTTGCATACTGTGACAACTCAAAAACAAACACAAAGACAATGTTAAGCTTCCTTTAACAAACCAAATAACTTTCAACTGTGTTTGATATTTTCAAGTGATTTTCTAATTCCAAATTAGCAAATTAGCATGATTACTCAAGGATAAGGTGTTGGAGTGATGGCTGTTGGAAATGGAGCCGGTCTAGGTTTGATCAAAATGACTTTTCTCAAACAGTGATGGTGCAGTTTTTTACATCAGTCATGTCCTGACTATACTTTGTGATCAACTGAATGCCACTTTGATTAATTAAAGTACCAAATTCTTTACGAAACAGCAAAGTGATCCTGCAGAGTTGCGTTCACAATGCATGTTTAGCACAAACTGCTTGCAAACACACTACACACTACACTTGCAAACAATTTTCATATGATTGACACAGCAAGAGAGAGAACTCTTTACATGCGTGCATTCCACGAGACACAAACGCGCGATTGAACCTACAAAAAAAACTGCAAATAAGACATGAGCATCGATGGCTATTCTGTCAACTGTTCTTAAAAAAATTATAAAACGTGTTTCTTCAACTGTGTGTCTGAGTCTAATGCCATTTCTTGTCATGTGTCACTCTGAGATGTCTTACAGCTCACCCGACACAATTGCAGGTAGATGAGCAAAATGAATTACTCATTTTAAACCATGTGCTACTATTTATATTATTTGCCAACTTTTCAGCTCCATTTCCCAATTTTGTCGATCATTGTCTGTCAATGAGTATCACAACTGGCACTGGGATATTTGCCTGTCGCCTAGCTCTATTTTACAATAAACTGCTTATGGGATTTTATTCATTTTTGGACTCTTGTTGCCTCAACGTCTGTGCTTGTCACGGTAAGGAAAATCAAAATTTTGTTAATTCAATAAATTGATTTTTAAAAACTATGGGCCAATTAACTGGTTATCAGCCTTTTATACCAGATTAGTTATGGGTATCGGCAAAATCCACTATCGGTCAACCCTTTAATGTCCATGGACTTTTTTTGCTCAACATTAGAATTTTAGGTTACCATTTATAGAAACACAGAAGGACGTTTATATAGGTTAAACCTGTATAACCTATACGCTTAAGTTCTGAAACCGGTCCCCATTTACAGAATATTATGTTTTACACCTATACACCTTTTTTGCCTTCAATAGTTCATTAATTTATTTTGTTTAGCGAATTCATTTTTACAGAAACTCTATGTTTTCTCTGAGATAATAAAAGTTCTGTACATAATAATTATAAAAGATTTAGCAAAATGCTGTTTCAAATTGTTTTAGATGGAATAAAAGTATTTTGTCAAACAGATGTGTTTATGTGGATGCATTGTTTAGAAGCTCTGCATGTGTGTGTGTTTCATGCATGGAGGAAGTACTCACTAATGAACTGATTGGTGTGTGTGTTTGTAGACTCACTGGCAGACTGACTCTGGTGTCTGGGTGACCCTCCATTTGGCACTTGCAGATTTGACTCACAGCTCCTGCTGTTCTTCACCGGCTCTGCAGTTGGACCAGCGCTAGTCCGTGTGAGGTTAGGCAGACTCCGCCTCAACTTTTCTGCATGTGCAAAACACACAGAGGATGGAGGAAACCATAAATTAAAGTGCAAGGATTGCCTAAAAAACGAGTCTTTGAACATTTATTTTTGTATAAACATCTACATGTTTAATTGAAAATGTATATTTTAGGTCCAGTACTGGCTGCCATTTTAAGTGTTTCTCCATACTCGAGCATCAACTTTTCAACTAACGATATCTATTTACAGAAATTGTCTTTGTCTGATGCTTAAATCTGATTCGATGTACAGCTACCTTCATTCTTAATGGCATTGGTCTGGGAATCGTGGCCCTGCAGAGAGTGTCGGGGCTGTTGAAGGCGGCTGATGATTGGTTGGGGAGATCCGCGGCTGTACTCTAATGAGCGGGCGGGTGAGCGGGAACGGGGCGAGTTCCTGGGGGAGGCACAGGGGGAATGCCGAGGGGAGGGGCTAAAGCGGTTGACGGGTGTGTGGAAGGAATGGTGGACTGCATCCTCATCATCATCCAGGCTCTGTGCATCTAGCTCTTGATCACTCAATGTTCCACGTCGCAACGACTGGCATGAGGAACCAGAGCTACGACGAGACGCTGTTGCAGCGTATTCTTGCCTTAAACCTAGATGGAGAGAAAAACAGATGCACATGACATTTACCGGACTTTATCACTACAGATATTAAATACTAAAATTATTATATTATATTAATATTATATGATAGTAATGTATATCATTTAAATTAGTGGTCGACTGATATGGGTTTTTAATGGCCGATGCTGATATCCAGACAGCAGGGTGGCTGATACAATGTCGATATATCAGACAATTTAATATACTAAATAACGTAAATATAAAATTGCTAAAAAAAATAAGAAACTCTTATTTAGAACTATATTTACAATACTTTTTTTTTATATATAAAATACTTTTTGTGTGAAATTGAGTATTTTAAAATGGTAGATAGCAGTTTCTTCAGATTTCTGTTTAGTCATAAAAATGTTTTAATTTATTTGCACATGAAGAAATTGTTAATATATTAGGAAAAATGAAGTAACAGTACACACAGTAGTCCAGCAACCATAGATGGCATGTCCACATTAGCAAATTGCATTTACAAAAAACAAACAGAATCAAACCAATTGTACATACAGTGATGGTGAATAAGACATTTACTTAAAGCACACGTGAAGTGCTTTTAATTTTGGGTGCATCCGAAAATATAGGCAGCTGACTTGCTACCTTATCAGTTAATGGCTAAACAGACATCTGTTTTTAATGTTTGGAACTCTTAAGGAAACTGATCTCCGAACAGTTTGAAAAGCACCTTGTTTTTCATCACACCTCCGTATAAAGCCTCTGGAGGCAGCATTTTCCTGGTTCCGTATACAGACTTGAAGTAGCACTCATGTGGAGCCAGCAATCTCCAGACATTTTAAATGGCCTGGATCGCCTGCTTGGATTGTTGTCATGATTTGTGAATCAGAGGAACTTTTGATCCTGATACTGAAGTATTTTGATTATGGCTGATAGAATACGCGCTTCAGAGGAAGATATTAAATGAGCGCTCAACAGGAGGTTTGTGAAATACATCTGTTTAAACTAGATATACGCATATTTGCAAATGGTAAATAATATAAGTTTTATTGAAATCGGCCTTTTATCATAAGAAAAGTTAGGGAACTACTGAGGACAGACTGTTAGAATACGTGCTTCAGAGGAATATAAATTAGGGCGCCACAGGATGCTTGATCTGCTCAAGTTGTGTGAGTCTGGTTTATTACATCTGTTTAAACAAGATATGTGCATATTTGCAGATGTTATATGATATTAGTTTGATTGATATTTGCCTTTTTATCATTAGACAAGACAGTTAAAAGTTACAGGGAACTGTTGAGGAGAGAGAGAGAGAGAATGAAACAGGCGAGCACTTTAACATGAGCTCAAACGCGTCTGTAGTGGCTCTGATATGCGGATCGTTTAAATTACTCTATTATTGTAGTAAAACGATGGCACGTAACAACAAAATTAACTGTGACTGGTAGTTTACATGTTTCAGTCAGTTCACATGCAAGCAGCCGATTTTTTGCACCCTCAAAAAAAAAATCTACAAAATGGGGAAATGTATTGGCCGATGTCAATAATTAAAAAAAGTTAGAATATCAGCCGATTTATCGGCCTCGGCAATATTTAAATATGCAATTTCAAATCAATTCAGCACATTAGTTATCATAAACTAACTATATAATCTCTATTAGTTTTAGACCTAAAACAATAATATTGGCCGCTCTCTAGTTATCATCCTTTTGAGCCACATGATAATCAAACGTGTAACAATAACAGCTTTTAACAGACTAAAAGGTGATATGAAAGATTCAAGCAACACTAAATCAAAGCACTGTGTAAGAAAATATCTTATCTATTCTCCTACTGAAAAGACAACATTACTCACTCTCCTCCTGCATGCGGGCGAGTATCTGCACGTCTGTGACATCATTGAGTTTATATGTGGTCGATGAACCAACAGAGTCTTCGTCCATCTCTGATGTGCTTAACTCACTGTCTACTGAGGACTGAGGGCTCACTGCCTGAGCATTTCTGTCAGCCGATCCACGTTGTTGACCTACACACAAACACACACACAAAACAACAAAAAATAAATACATCAAATGCCTCAACACTAATAAATAATAAAGAAAGGGAAAAAGCTGACCATTTTCAAATAGATAACCTTAGCTAGATCTATAAAACACTGAATAGCTATTGTGTGTTTACAGCTTAAGTTATATTGGCTATGTTTGGAATTGCATACTACCATACTATTCTTAATATTCTTGCATTATACTGTATAGTCTGTATACTGTGCACAGTACGCAAATTATCTTTAAGCATAAAACAGGGAACACTAAACAGAACACTGTATCGCACAATGCAATGCATTCAATTTGAACTTTCATTTCTAGAGTGACTGACAAATCAGACGTAATATCAGCTGAAACTTTGTACATATGTTTCTTCACTTGTTTAAAGGAAAGTGGATTTAAAGGAATATTCCAGGTTCAGTACAAGTTAAGCTCAATTGACAGCATTTGTGGAATAATATTGATCACCATTTTTGCCTTGTTCCTCCTTTTCTTTAAAAAAAAAAAAAGAAGAAGCAAAAATCGAGGTTATAGTGAGGCACTTACAACGGAAGTGAATGGGGCCAATTTCGTTAAAATACTCAGTTTCAAAAGTATAGCCACAAGACATAAACAATGTGATAAAATCACTTACTAACCTTTTCTGTGTAAAGTTATAGCCAGTTTTACAACTTTGTTGCCATGATGATGTAATGTCAACAAACCCTAAACTGACTGTAAAAAAAATAAAATAAACAAAAAATAACAATCACAATTTGAACAACTTACCAGCTCAAATAATACATACATTTTTGTAAAGAACAGGAGGTATGAGACTAAATAATTTTTTGTGGTAATCAACATTTTGCCACAAATGCTGTCAATTGAGCGTAATGTGTATTGAACCCGGAACATTCCTTTAAATCACACAATAGAATTATACCCCTGGAGTTGCATGTTCAAAGCCAGGGTGTGCTAAGTGACTCCAGCCAGGTCTCCTAAGCAACCAAATTGGCCCAGATGCTAGGGAAGGTAGAGTCACATGGGGTAAACTTCTCGTGGTTGTGATTACTGGTTCTCGCTCTCAATGGGGCACATGGTAAGTTGTGCATGGATCACGGAGTAGCAATAGCCTCCGCATGCTGCAAGTCTCCGCGGTGTCATGCACAGCGAGCCACGTGATAATATGCGCGGATTGACTGTCTCAGAAGTGGAGGCTTGTCCTCCGCCACCAGGATTGAGGTGAGTAACCGCGTCACCACGAGGACCTAGTAAGTAGTGGGAATTGGGCATGCCAAATTGAGGAGAAGAGAGGATAAAATAAAAACAAAACAAAATAGTTGTTTGAAAAGTTTATCGTGGAATGATGCAGATTGTTTTACTTTAATTTTTTTTGTAATAGTAAGTAGTATACGGTGTATCCGGCCCAGTATTCAGTAAGTAGTAAGCTAGTATCCCATCCTGAAAATGGACACTGAGGTCTTTAGGAGTAGAAGAGCACTTTACTTGTGCTGCCAGGGAGAACTAGTTGCTTGACGATAGGCACTCTAGATGGAGTGGATGAAGGGGAGTTGAAGCCACTGCTGTAGGGACTGTTTGCTGCGTTCGTGCTGTACGGGCTCCCGTAACCAACTTGAGGACTGTAGGAACTGTTATACAGACTCCTCCGCTTATTTGCTACAAGAGAAACAAAATCATAGTAAAAGCACTAAAGAACTTTCCATTGAACGTTGTGTGCAAGCATATTGTCTTTTTCTTGTCTTGTTATTTTAAACAGACACCATTCATTAAAGAGGACAATTGCCTGTGTGTGCAGACGTACACAATAAGGTTTGCTTATGCATCACTGTGGGTCTATTTAAACATATGGCATTGCCAATACAGAGTGCAGTTCATTGCAGACAACCCAGTCTATTCACAGTCTAAGAGGACAATGCTTCACTCTCAGATGCATATACACACACACAAGAGACTTAGTCATTAAGTGGAATGAAACAGCATTAACAGCAAGGCATTTATCTCACACATAGAGACTCAATGTAACCATTGAGTCTGTAGATGCAGTTGTCTATGATTCATAAGGTCAGGCTCGTGTTCAAGCTGCAGTAGTGATGATGGTACACTACTCAGGCTTCTGGGAACACCAGCAGCTAGAGAATCTTAACTCCATTAGTTTAATATCAGCCAAGAAAGAGACTGTACAGTCTCAGGAGCAGAGAGCATAAAATAGAACCCACTTCAAGTATTCTCCCTGTGGATATACTATCACATGATTGCTGGTTCACTGACTTGTGTGTGTGTGTGTGTGTGTGTGTGTGTGTGTGTGTGTGTGTTTTGTGATTTACGAGGACAATTTTGTAAGTTACAAATTAGTAATTACAAGGGTATTATGCTATAAATGTGATTTATGAGGACATTTCTAGTGTCCCCATAATTCAAATCGCTTAAAAATCATACTAAACAGTGTTTTATTGAAAATTTAAAAATGCAGAAAGTTTTCTGTGAGGGTTAGGTTTAGGGGTTGTGTTGGGTTTAGAGGATAGAATCTATAGTTTGTACAGTATAAAAGTCATTATGTCTATGGAAAGTCCTCATAATGATAGGTAGACCAACATATGTGTGTGTGTATGTGTGTGTGTGTGTATGTGTGTTAGGGTTGGACAAAAATATACTGTTCCGGTATCAATAATCTCAATATTTTTCAGCCTTTTGATTTTTGGTTTAGTGCCTGAATCGCTAAAGGATTCAGTTTCCGGCATGCTTTCAGGTGGTAATAGTGCAATGTTTATTGCGGCAGGCAAATAGCACAATTAATATAATAAGCTTAATTTCACAGAAAGGAGGTTAAAGGAAGTTTTGCGCATAAAGCAAATGACAGTAACTTAATTTAAATACTTAAATGAGTTAGCGAAGATGCAGGTTTTTGCGATGAAATACAATGTGTAAAAGTGCCGCAACGGTCTAGTGAATTCGCCTCACAGTCTTTTAGAAATGTAATAAAAATGCCACAGGCTTTAAGAAATGTTACATACAAAGCACAATAAATCACTCATTGCAATGTTGTTTAGTTGGCCAACAAAATCCCTGCGATTAGATCAATTCAGGCAATAATGTTCTATAAATATCATCCAGCTCTAGTGTATGAGTGTGTTTGTGCAGATGAACACTCAAAAGGTCATTACTGCACATTTCCCCTGACCTCCTACTCTTTCCTTCCTACTTTCCATGCACAGATCCATCCTCTAACTCTCTCTCCTCTCTAATGACTCTCTTTTCTGCTATCACTCACCAAGAGCTTTATTCAGGGAAAACAACAACATGCCTTCTAAACTCACTTCCTTGAAGTTCAACCACTGAACCGTGGTAACAACACCATCAGGCATGCTTACACGCAAACATGCACAAAAAAAGCCATTAACTCACACAGGGACACAATAATGCATGTACACACATAAATGGCAGGTCTTTATTATAGTGTTGTTTATAGGGGTCAGTACTCTGCATTAGATGCTTTTAGCTTGATCTTTAGCCAAATAAAAATTCTATAAATTTGTGAGCTGCCTCGCTGTCTTCTATGGCAGCATCCTTACTGAAAAATAGCCTTAAGAGAGACCAATTTGGCACACTCTTAATAGGCATCAACTCTGCACATCATTCAAATAGCGCTCTGCATGTTCTGCCTCTGGAGGCAGCTCACTAGGTTTTGGAATGGACCCTATTACTATTAAAGCTTTAAAAAAAATAGTAGTCTCAAAAATGAAAACTCAAATCTCATTTGCGATCACATAACATTCAAAGATGGCACATCAAGATATAATGTGCCAGGTGTGTCTTTTTCCAATCGTTATGTGGCTAGTGTGATTATATGGGAGGGCAAATGAGATATGAGAGCTACAGTGGAGGGGACAATTTAAATTTTTGTCTGTTCCTCATTTAAAGCTTTCATATGTCTTCAGAAGACTTGGTATTTAGCACAAATGTCATATGGCCAACTTTTATTGGTATTTTTTGTCGTTTTTTGAGCTTAATAGCATCTGTCCCTTTAGAAAATGATGTACTTATGAAGATGAATTCTCAAACCTAGAAAGAAAATCTGTAATAAACTATTGTTTTAGTTAGACTTAGTTAATCCTCAATAGTAGAGGACATCTCTTGTTGAATCACATCCCATTTCTAAACTGAATGCTGGAATGTGAAGAAGCAAAGTTACATGTCCACAGCAGCTTCCCTTCAGCTCATCAGTATGCAAACCACTGCAGGAGATGACTTCTGACCATCAGCTGATTGACAGTTCTTTTTGTGTATTTCTTGTGTGTGTTTGTGTTAAAAGGGAAGCCAGGAGGGAGGTCTGCCCTTATTCAGCAGGGACTAAAATAAATCAGGAATGACAAAAAGAGCCCTGATCAGTGATGTTGAGATGGCCAAAAGCCACTAACACCAGACTGCTAGGACATAAGCATCAAGGTCATTTAGTATCATATGTCAACACATTGGATAAAACACTAACTACAAACAGACTAGGCATTAGGGGTGATTGTTAATACATGAAAACATGGCCACATACATAACTGACACACAAAGTGTGCCATGGTGTGAGTGTTTTGCAGTGTATTGAAACTAGAAAACCTAGCCTGAAACTACGTAGTATCAAAAGTCAGATTTTCGACTATCGGCTAAGTCTGGTCCATATTGTAATTTATTCTGGCCTAAAACTGCTGATTTAACACGTCTTTACACAGAAAAGCCTGTTAATTCCAAGTCATGTAAATTCTCTGATTGACATTTGAATGGGATTTTCACTTCCAGAACAGAATGTTGCGATCTATTATGATGACATCAATATATTTCATATTAATAAAACTTTCTCTCACTTCACCTGTACCCAGACATACTGTTCTATATAAAAACTACCAATGCCTGGGCATCCTGCTATAAATTTATTACAAGTCCCACAGCACTGTTCCATAATAACCTACCTATTTATGGCTATATGTTCCCTTATTAGCCAATTATATCAGAGCATGCGGTCTGTTTTCCAATTTTATGAAAGCAGCATCTGAGCCAGAACAGAAATACCCATAGTCTTTTCCATCTTTAATGATGTCATTAACTCCACATATGCAGCTGGAGCAAGCCAATGGCCATTCTGTTCCAGTCCATCAGATGGTTTGACTCATCCAAGATCTCTTTCCATTGGCACTACTTTGCATGCAGTTTGCAATACTGGTACTGTGTACCTCTCAGACAGAAATACAGAAATAGAGAAACGTAGGACAACAAATTGGTCGCAACTTTGCCAGACATTCGGTAATGCTGACAATGAAAAGTATTAAAAAGATCCTTAACCATCTGTACTTTTCTTCTTGGCATGGAAAATGTAGGCTAATAAGACAGTAGAGCTCATAACAGGATAAGGAACCTGGGCTTAAGCGTCTACTGACCTCCTGTCAAACATGACCCATTTTGGGCAGAGAGAAAGCTCCATAGTAACAAAAGGTTAGAACAATATGGGCTGTTTAAGGACAAACACAGACAAACCATGAGATAAACACCAACAGCAGAGAACAATTCACACAAGGAGCCATAGAAGACAAAGTGACCAAAAAAAAAAAAACAGGCATAAGAGAATATGAAGGAAAGAAAAGAGTGTGAATGCAAGGATACATAAAGAATGATGTTGAAAGTAAACAGGATAAGACTGAGCTGTATACGAAAAGAGGAAAAAATATATTGAAACAGAAACAGAGTGTAATCCCAAATGTCTAACCGGATTGAGATAGTGACTTTGATTGCAGGGTCAAATTGAGGTTACAGAAAAAGAGTGAATGTTCTTCGCTAAGGGGAATGCAAAAGTTATGCAAACCCAGATCTTGTGGATTTGAATCTGAAAACTTGCCCAATAAATATTTGGATTTGTATTAACACAATTAATATAGGCATGGATGTTTAAACAATAAGCAGAAAATTATAAGAATCAAAAGGCAGCAAACAGAGGCTTATTTTGTGAGTGGAGCATGTGATCAAGTGTAAACCCTAAGAAAACCTCTTTCTATTGAACCTCAGTCTCTCCCATTTATCCTCAAGTCCAATGAGTTATGTAACCATGGTAATGACTTCAACATTAAGGGATTGTTTGCATTTCTGAGGTAAGTGTGAAGCCCTGGGATGGGTTACCATAGCTAGCAAAACAGACACTGCAAACCCACTGCAATACATCTACTGTCTAAATGTTTTTCAGAGCAAATGACAACACATTTATAAAGTTTAGAACAAAAGCATCCAGCTCAAAGCCATATCCGTGGCCCTGTTACAAAACCTAGTTGGATTGATAAAATCAATTTAGAATCATATAATACACAATTAATTATATAATTTATAATCACAATTGTTCTCCCATTTTTCAAGAAACTTGAACAGGAGTACAGTGTGAGCATAAATAATTGAAACGGAGTTATTTTGGATGAGATTTATGGAGTAACATCACCTTGTGAAAGTGTTTGATTGTGTATTTATCCCCTTGCCGTAGAATGCATCTGTCCAGATGCAGCTTTCAGAGAGTTAATAAATAATGTTCAATAAAAACAGTCTGTTGTGCCTCTGTTTTCTGATTTCATTAGTCCTTTTGTTGTAGGAGAAAAACACAGGGAAAACGCTTGGTGACCGAATCACTATGGATTACAATCAGCATTTGTTATGATATACAGCTGAGTGCGATGAAAACATTCAGATCAGCTTGACGTCTTATCAAATCTTCAGTAAAAGAAGAAGCTCATTGTTGACTTGAAACACAAGATAAATATTTAGTTTCAAGCAAGTCTGATGTGCATTCTCAATTTTCAAGCCCTTAACTAAGCAGGGAGACCCGACAGTCAAGTGACTGACGACCTCCCACTGGCAGACGCTAAAGTGCTAGTCGTCTCCTTTTACCTGGCCACCGATTATATTAATGAAGCTCACACCTGCAAATAGCTGCAAAAAAACTTTGTTAGCTTAAGATGCATTAAAATGCTGCCTACATAGGCAACTAACTAGGTTTTTAAACAGAGCTTGTGTGTTTTTTTGAACAAAATCTGGCCAGAACGAAGGGGTTTTTGAGTTTGTTTGGGTGGTTTGTAGCAGCTTGCCAGCGCAAACTTTAAGGAAAATTATAGGTGTGATGTGGAGCTCCACCCATTTTGAGGCTGAAAACTCATTCCATTAACATTCTTCAGTTATTAGCGAGCTGGTGCAAACTTACCTACATCTGTATAATCGTTTCTGTAGAGCCATTATCCAAGACCAGTCATGTGATTTTTTTGTTAAAATAGATTACAAAAGGAATAAAATCTATTCAAATACTCTTAAGTGCCTCTTCACTCTGTTGTTTGATATTCTGCTTCACTCATACAACGTTTGTAACTGAAAGCCATTCATACATCTACCTGAAGTAAGATACACCTATCATTATAATTTTGTCTGTATTCTTCCCATAACACTTTTTTACATTCATCTTTGTTGTAGTATTAGACGTATTATAAATTACATTAAGAGTGTAACTGGTGCATATATGGTGCATATATAAATGCATACTTTAACAAGACAAATTACACATTATCGACTGCATTTTATTTTAAAATTCTCACATAATTTACTTACACTCATGCCTTCCTAGATGTGTATGACTTTCTTTCTTCTACAGAACACAAATAAAGATATTTAAAATAATTTCTCAGCTTTGTATATCCTTACAATGCAAGTGAATGGTGACCAGATCTCAAAAGTTCCAAAAAGGACATAAAGGCAGCATAAAAGTAATCCACATGACTACAGTGGTTAAATCAATGTCTTCAGAAGCAATATGATTGGTGTGGGTGAGAAACAAATCAATAATTAAGTCCTTTTTATATTCTCCTATGAATCTCTACCTTTGACCAGCCCCGACCAGTACATGGCTGAATGTGAATGTCACTTCAACACCAAAATATGGAAGTGAAAGTGTAGATATACAGTATAAATATAATATTAAATATTTATCTGTTTCTCACCCACACCTATCACTTCTGAAGTCATGGATTTAACCACTGGAGACTTATGGATTAGTTTTATGCAGCTTTTATGTCCCTTTTGGACCTTGTGAACTCTGGTCAACATTAACTTGCATTGTGAGGACCAACAAAGCTGAAATTTTATCTAAGCGCCTCTCCCAGTGGTGTGGCGGGTGTCTGAATTTTTGCAAACAGCATGCCGTTGCTCAAAGGTTTAGAACTTCTTTTTTTTTACTCTGAGCGAAGAAGCACATTGATATCTTTTCTAAATACCCATACACTACAAGTACTGTATAATTAAGTGACTATTCATTGCTACTGTGTCAACCAGACACTGTGCTTACTAGCATTCATTGTGTCACATAGTCTGTAACTGCACCATGGCTCCAGAAGTCACTGTATGTAGTTTCCTCTCCAACCACACAGGAAATAAAAGACAATAAACCTGGCTTGACAATGAATTAAAAAGCTTATAAAAGTGCAGGCCAAATATTCAACAGACTCTTCAGTTAGATGTGGAATTCATTGATCTGTGCAAACATGGTCTTTTTTCTTTCTTTCTCTCTCTCTCTCTCTCTCTCCCTCTCACTCACACACACACAAACAAACACATTTATGCACTCTGCAGCAGAAAGCATTTCTGTAAAGGACAAAAATAAACACAATGAAAAGAAAGAAAAATAAAGAAACAAGCAATGAGAGAGAGACAAAAGAAGCAGAAAGGTGTGTCTAATAGGATGAATATTTCACATGTATCCCACACACCTGCACTGGCTCTCTTCACTGTTTTGGCAAAGGCTCCAGGGAACCAGTGATGACTCAGGTAACCTGGAAACCATGCTACACCCTGCACAGTCAGCATGGAGTGTATACCCGCTAGCAATAGGTCTGTGTGAGCTTTACACAGTGAAGTGAATGAAATTTATTTTATTGAGAGATCTTTTGTTGCTTTACCAAAACACAATGAAATTCTATAATCAGAATCTCAATCAACTGTCTTCTGCATGTTGTTTGTACATACATTTTCTAAGCAAGTCATAAAAAATTATGACAAAACAAACCATTTATTCCTTCCACCATATCTTGGAAATGTGACATGGAAAGCATTCAAAGGATGACATTATGATGTCTGCACTCTGATGCAATTACAATTTCATTTACAACAATGACATCATACACCCATCTGTCTGGACCCATTCCAAATGGTGATCAAAGGTTGACACTGCAGATTGGATCTTTTAATGGAAATGGAATACTCTGATCTATGATCTGGGAGTTATCTGTAATGTCACACAAAGTGATGCCAGTTCAGAAAGCAAAGTCAAGTGAAGGAGAATACCAAGAATTATCTTTGATGATAAAAGTAGTAGTCACTCAAAAGAGCCTTTTAGATCACTTGATGCGTGTCTGTAGACCTTTTCTACATTTTACTGACCTTACAAAAGGCATATTCCAGAGTTTAAAACATTTGTGTACAATATGTTAATGTCTAAAGGGTGTGATGTAACAGTTGTGTTGTGAAAGTATTGGTTAGGTGGTCACTTGTCAGTATGGTGGCGAGTGGACAGTCCAGTCCAACACATATCTTCTCAATTTAAGACATGTCACATGGGCATACCTGACTAAAACAGCAATAGCCCTCGTGACTACAAATAAGACAAGTGAAACCTGTCATAATCCTTCTCTACCTATAATTAGAGGAGAGATAGACGAATTGGCACATAAATGTAGAGGCTCTCAAAAACAAGGATTTAGCCCATTGTGCTGCAATGCCACATGTTAAAAACCTATGCACACACAGTGACAGACTGATCACAGCAAGGAAGAGAGAGAATCAGAGCCAAAATGGAGCACAGTGGATGGGTAGAGGGCAAAAGAGAGAAAATAGATGGAGAAAAGGAAGAACTGAGATTGAAAAAGAGGAAGCAACGAGTTTGAATAAAATTAACACGTGTAGTATAAAAGTGGAAGATATTAGCTTGAATTGGTTCAACAATACATATTTCTTGCTCGCCCAGTCCATTCAGATTTAAATATATTACAAATATTTTTAGCAACATACAGGTGAAACTCGAAAAATTAGAATATCGTGCAAAAGTTCATTAATTTCAGTAATTCAACTTAAAAGGTGAAACTAATATATTATATAGACTCATTACAAGCAAAGTAAGATATTTCAAGCCTTTATTTGATAGAATTTTTATGATTATGGCTTACAGCTTATGAAAACCCCAAATTCAGAATCTCAGAAAATTAGAATATTGTGAAAAGGTTCAGTATTGTCGGCTCAAAGTGTCACACTCTAATCAGCTAAACACCTGCAAAGGGTTCCTGAGCCTTTAAATGGTCTCTCAGTCTGGTTCAGTTGAATTCACAATCATGGGATAGACTGCTGACCTGACAGTTGTGCAGAAAACCATCATTGACACCCTCCACAAGGAGGGAAAGCCTCAAAAGGTAATTGCAAAAGAAGTTGGATGTTCTCAAAGTGCTGTATCAAAGCACATTAATAGAAAGTTAAGTGGAAGGGAAAAGTGTGGAAGAAAAAGGTGCACAAGCAGCAGGGATGACCGTAGCCTGGAGAGGATTGTCAGGAAAAGGCCTTTCAAATGTGTGGGGGAGCTTCACAAGGAGTGGACTGAGGCTTCAAATGTCGTATTCCTCTTGTCAAGCCGCTCCTGAACAACAAACAACGTCAGAAGCATCTTACCTGGGGTAAAGAAAAAAAGAACTGGTCTGTTGCTCAGTGGTCCAAAGTCCTCTTTTCTGATGAGAGCAAATTTTGCATCTCATTTGGAAACCAAGGTCCCAGAGTCTGGAGGAAGAATGGAGAGGCACACAATCCAAGATGCTTGAAGTCCAGTGTGAAGTTTCCACAGTCTGTGTTGGTTTGGGGAGCCATGTCATCGGCTGGTGTTGGTCCACTGTGCTTTATTAAGTCCAGAGTCAACGCAGCCGTCTACCGGGACATTTTAGAGCACTTCATGCTTCCTTCAGCAGACAAGCTTTATGGAGATGCTGACTTCATTTTCCAGCAGAACTTGGCACCTGCCCACACTGCCAAAAGTACCAAAACCTGGTTCAATGACCATGGTATTACTGTGCTTGATTGGCCAGCAAACTCGCCTGACCTGAACCCCATAGAGAATCTATGGGGCATTGCCAAGAGAAAGATGAGAGACATGAGACCAAACAATGCAGAAGAGCTGAAGGCCGCTATTGAAGCATCTTGGTCTTCCATAACACCTCAGCAGTGCCACAGGCTGATAGCATCCATGCCACGCCGCATTGAGGCAGTAATTAATGCAAAAGGGGCCCAAACCAAGTACTGAGTACATATGCATGATTATACTTTTCAGAGGGCCGACATTTCTGTATTTAAAATCCTTTTTTTTATTGATTTCATGTAATATTCTAATTTTCTGAGATTCTGAATTTGGGGTTTTCATAAGCTGTAAGCCATAATCTTCAAAATTATATCAAATAAAGGCTTGAAATATCTTACTTTGCTTGTAATGAATCTATATAATATATTAGTTTCACCTTTTAAGTTGAATTTCTGAAATTAATGAACTTTTGCACGATATTCTAATTTTTCGAGTTTCACCTGTATATAAAAAGGTGTCAGAAAATATATTACTGATATCCACACCGATATGTTTTTGGTTGGAAACTCTTTTCTGTTTCCTAACCACAACATTTTCCAAAGTGTGTGAAAGTCTCAAATTCGAAAGCATTTTCGGTGAAGGAACACTCCATTCCACTGTGGATGAGAGCTGTACAAGTAGAAAAATGAATGCGCTTGCAACTGTAAAATTATTAGTGTAGCCGAAGCATGATTTGTCCAAAGCCTGAGCTGCCTGGGAGCATTCCAAAGATGGCTAACAAGGAACTGACTTGATAAAAAAGACTTTGGAAGAATTCACAAAACAGCAATATTCAAAACATTGCAGGAAACCTAATGTTTAAGTTTTGTAAGACAGAGAAATAAAGGTTGTTGGAATGCAAGACTGTAAAAAAAAATTATAGGTTTGATACCTGACATGGTAAGGTCGAGTCTGTGTATGAGAGATCGTTTGGCAGACTCCATATCAGGGCTGGGGTTATCCAGAGCTTGTCTGCACCACATTATGGGACTCAAGGCTTTTTGCAGAGGACTGTTCAACTTTGCCTCGTACAACCTGCAGACACACAAGCCACAGCATGTCAGTTGAATGGAATAAACATGCTCTCATTACAAATATTGCACACAAACATTCAATTAAGTGAAGCTTTATGATTGCATGATTAGTGTTGGCCTATTCAGCAATGCACCCCTTCAAATAATCTGCCATCTGCCAACTGGCCCAATAAAAGTTTCTCTGATTTTCAGTGTAAGGTGTAAACTGCACTCTGTATGCAGCTCTTTAATATTGTGAGAGCCAAAGCTGCTTTGCTTCGTCATTGAGAACTGAATTAAAGGGCTGCAAGAAAGCTCTGGTGCGGCAGTTCAGATCAGCTGTTCAAGGAGACAAAACAATAGACAGAACAGAAACACTGCATGAATCTTGTTTACTGCCGACCTAAGACAAAGACAGCTGTTGTTGTGGATCACCTCACCGCAAGAAGTGACAACCAGTTCTCATGAAAATTCATACATAATTTACGAGTTGGCTATTTCATATGGTCTCGCACAATGCTGTTTGCATAAACTTGTACAAATTCATCACGTGCAAATTCCCAGATGTCTAATGCGGAAGCAAGCATGAGCTCCATGCACGAGGCGTTAAGGACATACTTTTTAATATTATGCCCTTACCCAAAACCCTTACCTAAAATTAACCAATAAGTAGAGTGTGTAAACATGATAGGAAGCTGTTGTGTGTGACAGAAGCAAGTAATTGTCCTGTATTAGATGGAATTAGTGTTTAGGCGTCGATGTCCATTGAAAGTCATAGGAATTCAAACAAGTGCAGTCACACGATATCCTACGAATTAGAAAAATTTAGAAAAGTCATACAAATACTGACGATTTCACCATGACAGTGTGTTGAAAGTTAAGTTTTTTTACTGGCATGATGTAGAAAATTATATTCTAATGTCTTTTAAGTCTTAAAGGTCCTATAAGCGATTTATAGTTGATCATGCCCCAGACCTGTACGCAAATTCCGTAATAAGGAAAGTTCTTACAATCAGAGTGATTCAAGCTTGATTGTCTGTCTTGATGCAGTAGGGGGCAGTCAGACTCAAAGCTCCAGTTGTGCAGGCAACATGCCCCATCAAACAAATGAGCAAGCAGCTCAGCTGTCCACAGACGTGCTTCAACGCTCAAAGTGAGAAGTTCAGAAAGCATTCTGACGCAGAAGTATATAAACCAAACAATTTTTTAAAAAAAAGCAGAGGAATGTAGGCCAATAATAGGGTTATGTTTAATGATATGGAAATAAAACAAACAATATTTTGACTTCAAGACAAAGTGCGTGCAGACTATTTATGTATTTGATAAAATCATAGCCTTTGCAGTTTGAATCGCACTACATCATATCCTGATTTAGATTTACTTCAATTAATCACACAGCCCTAATTTGGGGGCCTTTTGCAGTAAATACTGATATGAAATTAATTTGATGATTTACATTTTAATCAATTGACAACCACTGCAAAAAATAGTAGCATAGCAGGCATGCGTGCAATGCTGCTGTGATTAAATGGTGTTTAATCACAGTAAGGATAATCCTTTTCATAGAGAGAGAAAAGGAGAGGAGGCAAGCCATTCTCCTGAAATGCGAAAGAAACAAGCAAAGATCTGATTTTGAGAGCTGTTTTGATGTGCACTGACTGCTTATGGCACAGGTTCATTGATTCAACACAATTAAAAACATATCATCTTCTTAACTTGTCCACATATTCGCTAACAGCATGCCTTGAAAAGTAATTGATTAGCCTGAGACCCATATGAATCTATTGTGTGACTTTAAACACCATTTAATCCATTCTAAGCTAATCTAAATCCAATACAAAACAAGGGAACACAACATGCTCTTACCCTTCCATCACCATGACTAACACAATTAAATTACAATTAAATACCCTCTTTGCTGTAATTCATTCTGATCTGTTTGGTTTTTACCCATATGTTCTAGACTAGTCCTACAAACTCTTGAGTAAATCTAATGTTATTATTTTTAGTGCTTTAACAGCAGTTTTTTTTTTTTCTAAAGTGAGCTTATTCACCTGCTACAGTCCAGCTGTTGCAGGGATTCCCCAGCGTTCTGCTTCCACAACAACTTATCCAACTAAACACGATTAAGTGTCCAGATTACAGCATTCTGAGAGGAAAGTCTGGATAAATTGAACTAAATCGCAGACACTGATTTAAGTAAACACATACAATGGATCACACACTGACATAGATCCACACAAGCTCAAGAACTGATAATAAGCTGCTGACTGGGACTGCATGGAGGCAGCCAAAAACAGAGTGCAACAGGATAATGTTCAAAAGGCATCCATTGATTGTACCTGTGGGTAAAGAACAGAAGCCACATCGTAGATAAATGATTAAAGATCTACATACAGTATATAGACCACAACCTACATTCCAACATTTAACCAATACTGATCCTTTATTTTCAAAAGAACTAAGGCACACAAGAAGGTGACAATAGGCTACACATTCATTGGGATGTGCTGTTTTCAGTCATACAGATTAAAAAATATTAGGATTTTTGTCATTTAGTGTCATCTGTTTTTAATCACGTTTCCCAGAGCATTTGGACAATTGTTTGAGCATTTATCTAAATGTTTTGCATGATTTAAAAAATTTCTGCAGCAATAAACGGTGCAGAAAAGTATGTACATCTAGTGGAGCTGATCTGTCGAGTCTGACTGAAGCCTAAACAAGATGCAAGTGCCTATTCACGTTATTTACATTTCAATGTGGAAGTATGACACCATGGCTGTTATACAGATTTGAGTGATTCTCATGAAACCTGTAAAGACAAAAAGTCCTGGTCATATTTAACCCCAAACTAATACAAAATACATAAATAAATAAATAAATAAATAAATGGTATTGACTACATTCAGAACCATTTTTGCTATAACCAATTTTTCTGACTCCATATAACAAATAAAAAAACAAAACAGAATATTTGGAATCAAATTATATAACCCCCATTTAACACAAACAGCCACCCCAGTGGTCAAATGCCAATTGAAAATGACACACTATAAAAACAATAAAAACAGCAGAAAATATTTAGAAACTTAAAGGGGTCATGACATGAGAAACCAAATTTGCCTTGATCTTTTGGTATATAAGAGGTCTTTGTATCATTAAAACGTCCTGCAAGTTTAATATTTTAAGACGTCCTCCCCATTCTAAACGAATCATTTATTTAATCAAGCTCAAAATACAGCTCGTTCTGGATTCATGGTTAGAAGTGACGTGTCGGTTAGAAGTGACGTACCAGCGTTTGCATATGACCGCCTCCAGCACAAGATAACTACGCTTTAAGCGCTAAGACAACTCACGCTCATTTCAGTATCGCCGTCGCCTCACAAGTGTTCAGTCGATGGACAGCGAGCTCTGACAGAGACTACTTGTGCACAGGAAAATTACGATGCCACACAGATGTGCTGTTCCTGGCTGTGGTCAAACAAAACCTCTGAATAAGCTGCCGAAAGATCCAGACGTCAGGGAAAAATGGATGCAGTTTATTTTTTGCGGACGTCCCAGTCAAGGCAGTGTTAACTTAAGCGTTTGTTCTGTACATTTTAAGGATGACTGTTTTGAGAACAAATCTCAATATGATGCTGGCTTTGCCAGAAAACTGTTGCTCAAAGATAAGTCCGTGCCGACTATTCTGGGAACAACGACGACGCAAACTGTAAGTAATCTATTTTAAACTTTAAACTACTTTTTAAAGCGCAATTTCATTCATTATGAATAATCACAGTGTTTTTACTTAGTTTACTTGCATATTGTTCTGGCTGGGAGCGTCAATAATTGATACATAGGCACTGACGTTAGCCAATCATAACAGTGGGCGTTAACACTGAAGTCTTAAATGGAAAACGCCCCCAAAACAGACTGTTTGAATCAGAGGATGAGAAACAGGGTGGGAAAAGGTCATAAATCACTAGATTTTAAAAGTTTTTCTTAAAAAAAAATATATTAATACTATAATTGCACCTAAGGGAACATAATAATACAATAAAAAAACCCATGTCATGACCCCTTTAAAAAAAGGTTGCAACACATATTTAAAACAAGTCTCTCTCCACTACCCCTCCCCGAGAGCATTCTAAAAAGGCTAAATAGCTGCCCCATTTCTTAATGAATAAATCTATGTTGCCTAGCCTTCTATATGACAACTCTTCAAATGTCGCTACCCTGCCCATCTCCGTGTACCACTCACAAAACGAGGGCACTCCAGCCAACTTCCATCCCCTAAGGATGACCTGTCTGGAACACCGTTCTGTATCAGAACACCAGCCAGGATCCAATTCTTCATGCATTTATCCTCAACATCAATGACCGCCCCATCGCCCAAAATACAGAGTCTGGGGTAAAATGAAATTTTAGTACCCAATACGTCACACATAAAACTCTGAACCCTCAAACAAAATTCTTGGATCTAAACACACCACCAAAAAACATGAGCTGTGTCCCATCTTCTGATTGGCATCGCCAGGAGGTGGGTGTGTCTTTAAGAGCAAGCCTATACAATCTAGAGGGGATCCAATAGAATCGATGTAAAATCTCGATTGCATAAGGCACACCCTTGCATCTCTAGATGTAGTCTTGATGTTTTTTTTAGAATCCTACTCCCAAAAATAGTACATAGCAGGTGGCACAGCTGTAAATACCTAAAGAACTGAGATCTGGGAATCCCAAAATGTTGAATCATATTTTCAAAGGATCTCAACACCACTCTCATATAGGTCACCGAGTGTATTAACCTTCCTCACAATCCACTCCTACAAGCAGAAAGGGGACTTATTAATATAGAATTTTTGGTTCAGCCATATGCTTGAGGCTACATTTATATAAATGTCTGAATTAAACAATCTGGACACTTTTGTCCATATCGAGTGCAAATGCGAGATAACGGGGTGTAACTTAACTTCTCTGGTTAGTCTAATAGAAAGGCTTTGTAGAGGTGAGATAGGGGCACGAAACTCCTGTTCAATACAAAACCAGGGAGGGGCTCTCTCAGGTGGAAGCGACCAATGAGCAAAATGTCTGAGACGAACGCATAATAATAAAACAAAAGTCTTGGGTAGGCCTAACCCACCTTTGTCAATTGGCCTATGTAACTTATTGAAATATAATCTGGGATGTTTACCATTACAAATGAAGGACTTTGCTATGCTATCAAATTGCTTGAAACGAGAGAGGGGGACATCTACAGGGAGAAATTGGTTCCAGGGCAAGAAAGAACAGGTGCCCCTATCAGAGCAAAATATTCTGAAATTAATCAATTTGTTTGTACCGCAGCTACCGGATGTCTATAAAGGAACTTATTCCACACAGTAAAAGTATTCCCAAATCCCTACATTTCTAAAATCTAAAAAAGGTAACCCCACTTTACCATATCAAACACTTTTTCAGCATCAAGCGAGATGGTAGCGACTGGAGTCTGATCGTTTGCGTCTGCCGTCGCGATATTAATGAAATGCCTAATGTTATCGGAAGAGTTACACAATCAGCACCATTAAGATTTTTTGCATCGTGACATTTTCAGGACACTTTCAAGCACATTTTCCCTCTAATTCTCATTACCGTAATGTGTCCTGCATTTTACTAATAGGCTACTATTCTCAGTGCTTTTAATGATGATTCTCATAATCTCATTACCGTAGCAGTCTTTTTTTTTTTTCTGTGTTAGCGCATTATAAAATAAATACATTTATTTAAAAAATATGAATGTGAACAAAGGCAGTACCTACTATGATGACTACTACTATGAAAAAAAAACTATTTAATCACATTTTGCATAAAGAAAGAAAAGCCTAAATTTAGAACCAAAAAGACTGAATTTTGACATTATTTTTCAGGACACAAAGGGATAGTTCACCTAAAAATGTAAATTCTCTTTTCACTTACTCACCCTCATGTTATCCCAGATGTTTATAATGTTTATATGCTTTCTTCTGCTGATCACAAATGAAGATGTTTGGAAGAATATTTCAGCTCTGTATGTTCTCACAATGCAAGGGAATGGGTGCCAAAAACTTTAAGCTCCATAAAGCACATACAGCCAGCATAAAAGTCATCCATACGATTCCAGTGGATTAATTAATATCTTCAGAAGCATAACAATAAGTGTTAGAAACTTTTTTTTACCCATTTATTTTTTTTTTTGCTTCCAAATAGCTGTTACGAGGGTGGAGTTTAAACTGCTGTTGGTAGGTTGATATCATCAGATCCCTCAGCTGGTCTGAAATCAGCAGGGGAAAAATGTTCACTGCACACACTCAATATTTTGAGAGACTCAATGGGTGTATTGAGTCAGCGAGCAGCCACAGCTTCAGTCACTCAGGATCATTGATATGTAATCTGTGAAATGTTAGTCTTTCCTCTTGCGATGATACCCACGGATGTAATCTAATGTTTATCAGTAGGTTGAGGCATCCAGGATAAGCACACACAAGCACCATTTTGAAAAATAAACCGATTCAAAAACAAATCTACAGCAAAACCAATTCAGCTTCTCTCCAACATTCCACCTCTGTTGTAAACAACACTGTGCTTCCGTATTTTATGTATTTCACCTGACAGTTCACGCATGAACTTTCCAACACACTTACGTCTTGGGAGAGAAGCAGTGTGGCCTATACCCTCGTGACCGTACAAATCACAGCTGGCTGGAAGCGAACATTTTTAGTCAAAAGGGTTTTAAATATTGACCTATTTCTTACACACACCTAGCGTTTCACTTCAAAAGACATTACTTAATCCATGAGTCATATGGATTACTTTTATGATTTTGGCCAATATTCACTTGCATCAAATGGACCTACAGAGCAGAGATATTCTTCCAGAAATCTTTATTTGTGTCCTGCTGAAGATAGAAAGTCATACATATCTGGGATGGCATGAGGGTAAATAAATGATCAGACAACTTTCTTTTATGGGTGAACTATGCCTTTAAGCAGCAGACTTTACCCACAATTCTCATTATCATATTGTGTCCAGACATTTTACCTTTACTATTCCCATGTTTTCAATGCTGATTCTCTTTACCGTAACTGTCATTCACAGTATGACAGAAAAAAAGAAGCTAAATAATGAAATAAATCTAATGAGAATATAATAATGACCTTTCTTTTGTGTTGTGGTAATAAAATGTTTGGGGTAAAATGTGCACAACTGTCATTAAAATAACGTCACAAAATTACAATTAAAAAATAACAGCTCTAAAAATAGGCTTAATTTTCTATATGCAAAATATAATTTCTTATTTAATTATATAGACATTGGAGTAAAATGGGACTTGACAAGTTTCATGACAATCACCCAACTATAAATCAGAGTCCTGGAAATAAAAATAAAAAATAAAAAAAGACAAATTAAACCCAATTTGATACTAAAATGAACTGAAGGGCTGATGAAAACGATCCACCCTTCAGAAACCCAGACAGCCATGAGGTGTTGCCAACTGAATCACTCCAGTCAGCAAACTGTTGCTTGTAGCAACACATGAACTGTGTTCCCAGAACGAGCCAGTGATGCCCACATAAAGCTATCAAGGTAGGCAGCTCACCTGGTTTCGAGACAGCCATTGACAGACAGACATCAGACACTAATCACGTTAAACATAGATGCCAACCGGATGATCAACATCAGTGACAGTCGTACTGCAGTGAACAGATTGAACAAACGGAAACTAACACCAGCCCTTTGCCAAAGCTACAGTGGAGCTCATCCAATGCAGTAAATGCACTAAGCTGTAACGATACATCAAGCACATTCCTCCAAAGACTCGTCATTCTCTGTGGCGTCTGCACACAGCTGCGCTCGCCTGTCAAACTGTGGAACGCATGAAGGGTGTGCGCCTGCCAGTACTCACCAGCTGTCTTCCTCTTCGTACAGGCAATCCATGTCTTCCAGATCGAGGATCTCCACCTCGTCCAGCACCGAAGTTTCCCCGTCAGCGATATAATCCAGCGAATCGATGTAATACGACGTGACACTCGTGTTGGAGGTGGCACAAGAAGCGCTGTCACTGTCATATCCCCCTCCGTAACTGCTGCCGTGATAAGACCGTCTGGGGCTCAGCCGCGAGTATTCCAAAAGCCCACCGAAACCCCTCGAACCGCCGAACCCCACCCCAGTGAACCCGGCGAGCCCCGCCGTTGCCGCTCCAGGAGAATCGTACCCGGCACTCACGGGTCTGGTGTTCCCCGACATTCCACCCGAGGAAGAGGAAGACAGCAGGCTTGATCGGCTCCGGAGGTGCGCATTCTGCTGCTCGAGTTTCTTTACTAAGTCTTGGAGCTTCCGCACCTCCAAGTCCGCGTTTATGTTTGAGTTGATATCCTCCATAATAGAGAGACAGCCGGTTGTGCCCGTTGGATCAGATCAACTGCCACCAAAGTCAACAAGTTAGCAAGCGTTTTCGGGAAGCCTTTAAAAGGAGCACTGTCAACGCCGCGACTCGAAAGATACTAATCTTATCGTCGTCATCTTCTCCCGGCATTCGTAAACACTGTCAGCTCCGTCGCCATCTTTACTGTCCGCCAGAACAGCAAAGTGGAATATCTTTTGAGAAGCGAGAGGTGTGAGACGTCATCACGTGTCTCAGCGGGAACGAGCACGTTTTGGGAGCGACCCTTCCCAAGAGCGCGCACTTGAACTGAGTCCGATAACCCCCACCATAGATACATACAGCATCTTGTTGTTACTGCTAATTAAAGCTACAGTATGTAACTTTTTTTTTAATAACAAAATGTTATTAATGAGAGAGTGCAACAAAAATCCAACTTCTAAACCATGTATTTACTTTACCAAATACCTTTTGATAAACCTATAAGAATGATTTATATTTTAGAGCTGTCAGAACAGATTTAGCGGGAAATTGCATTCATGCGCCATTTGCCCGTATGTGTTCACATCATATCCGTACACAGAGAAGGATCCGGCCACTGTAGCGCGTGTATGGTGTGGGATCAATGTGAAGCTGAAAGTTTGTTGTCACAAGAAAAATTTTCCATGGATTATTGAAAACAGCAAACCTCCGGGGAATCACCGGTTGTAAAAAACAAAGAAACCCAGAAAAAGAGCAGTTTACAAGCAAAAAGTGAAAGTCCATAATAAAATCCGAATCAACATCGGCTTGGCTTTTCAGAGGTGGCGACAACTGAAAGCATTTAAAAGTGACCCAGAGATGGGGTTTTCCTTACTCTTCAGGTAAGATATTTATTGATTTGGTTTATGTGTAATTGTGTAATCACACAGACATGTCTGTAATTTACAGGTGAAACTCGAAAAATTAGAATATCGTGCAAAAGTTCATTAATTTCAGTAATTCAACTTAAAAGGTGAAACTAATATATTATATAGACTCATTACAAGCAAAGTAAGATATTTCAAGCCTTTATTTGATATAATTTTGATGATTATGGCTTACAGCTTATGAAAACCCCAAATTCAGAATCTCAGAAAATTAGAATATTACAAGAAATCAATAAAAAAAAGGATTTTAAATACAGAAATGTCGGCCCTCTGAAAAGTATAATCATGCATATGTACTCAGTACTTGGTTTGGGCCCCTTTTGCATTAATTACTGCCTCAATGCGGCGTGGCATGGATGCTATCAGCCTGTGGCACTGCTGAGGTGTTATGGAAGACCAAGATGCTTCAATAGCGGCCTTCAGCTCTTCTGCATTGTCTGGTCTCATGTCTCTCATCTTTCTCTTGGCAATGCCCCATAGATTCTCTATGGGGTTCAGGTCAGGCGAGTTTGCTGGCCAATCAAGCACAGTAATACCATGGTCATTGAACCAGGTTTTGGTACTTTTGGCAGTGTGGGCAGGTGCCAAGTCCTGCTGGAAAATGAAGTCAGCATCTCCATAAAGCTTGTCTGCTGAAGGAAGCATGAAGTGCTCTAAAATGTCCCGGTAGGCGGCTGCGTTGACTCTGGACTTAATAAAGCACAGTGGACCAACACCAGCCGATGACATGGCTCCCCAAACCAACACAGACTGTGGAAACTTCACACTGGACTTCAAGTATCTTGGATTGTGTGCCTCTCCATTCTTCCTCCAGACTCTGGGACCTTGGTTTCCAAATGAGATGCAAAATTTGCTGTCATCAGAAAAGAGGACTTTGGACCACTGAGCAACAGACCAGTTCTTTTTTTCTTTAGCCCAGGTAAGACGTTTGACATTTGAAGCCCATGTCCAGGACCCGTCTGTGTGTGGTGGCTCTTGATGCACTAACTCCAGCCTCAGTCCACTCCTTGTGAAGCTCCCCCACACATTTGAATGGCCTTTTCCTGACAATCCTCTCCATGCTACGGTCATCCCTGCTGCATGTGCACCTTTTTCTTCCACACTTTTCCCTTCCACTTAACTTTCTATTAATGTGCTTTGATACAGCACTTTGAGAACATCCAACTTCTTTTGCAATTACCTTTTGAGGCTTTCCCTCCTTGTGGAGGGTGTCAATGATGGTTTTCTGCACAACTGTCAGGTCAGCAGTCTTCCCCATGATTGTGAATTCAACTGAACCAGACTGAGAGACCATTTAAAGGCTCAGGAACCCTTTGCAGGTGTTTAGCTGATTAGAGTGTGACACTTTGAGCCTACAATACTGAACCTTTTCACAATATTCTAATTTTCTGAGATTCTGAATTTGGGGTTTTCATAAGCTGTAAGCCATAATCATCAAAATTATATCAAATAAAGGCTTGAAATATTTTACTTTGCTTGTAATGAGTCTATATAATATATTAGTTTCACCTTTTAAGTTGAATTACTGAAATTAATGAACTTTTGCACGATATTCTAATTTTTCGAGTTTCACCTGTATATAAATACATTATTTTTTCCTAGGCTTGTGAGTCTTGAAATGATGTTGACCACTGGTTGGTAACAATGATAATGTATAAAGTAGTTACTGCCGTAGTCTCTTTGGCCAGAATATCCTGCAGTTATAAAAACTTTACAGCGTTTGACTTTACCAGACTAGCAGTCGTTATTTCTAACATTATCGAACTTTGCCAAACTTTTGTAACGTAATTTATTCCAAAACATCAATGTTTCCAATAAGTCAAAACAACAGCATAAGGTATGGCACTTACCTGCCCAGATGACATGTTTTCAGATATCCGTCTTTTCCTTTCTTTCGTTATTTATTTATCCATTCGCTCTGATAAGATGTCCTGTATCCATGTGTACAGCGGTGCCTCGAACCACAATCATCCTTGCAGACGAGCAGAGCGAAGCACAACCAAAACAATGTTCTTCCACAAGACGCATGCAGTTAAAAATGTTTAACCACTAGAGGGCCAAAAGTTACTTAGTAATTAGCTTTAATGAAATATTACGTTGTTGGGATGTTGTCTGAAAGATGGTAACTAAGATGTCTTTCTTTGATATTGAATCAACCATAAGCAGGGTTACAGATTACTGAACACATGCTGTAAAATGTCATTTGTAACGTATTCTGTTAGATTACTCAAGGTCAGTAACATATTATAAATACTTTGGATTACTTCTTCAGCACTGGTAGATTTATTCACTTGTTTTGACTATAAAAACTCTGACAGTACAGTAAGACAAAATATGGTATAAAAAAGTGGTTGGTGGGGAGCGTGGTGAGGTGTGCGTGGATGCCGCGGAGAATAGCGTGAAGACTCCACACGTGTTACGTCTCCACGCTCAACAAGCCAAAATAAGATGCACGGGTTAACACAGAGGCAACTGAGACTCGTCCTCCACCACTGACAGTGACAGCCTCCGCATTGAGGCGAGTCGCTACACCACCACGAGGACGCAGAGCACATTGGGAATTCCTAATTGGGGAGAAATAAAAAATCTTGTTTAACACTAGAGTGCTTACAGGTTATGGGTCAAAAATGACCAAGTGTCTACCTTTTGAGGCATAATTACATGAATTGGTCTTTTGATCTGCCACTCCAGGTATTCCTCAATTAAGGTGTCTTCTATAATGTGAACAGATTTTTTTTCTTTTTTTACATTATTTTCTTTTGAATTATAAGAGAATTTGCATTAATTGCAGAATGCATATGTGTTTTCTAGTTTATTATGTTTGTAATTCATTGATTCCAGTTTCTAGTTGTTGTATAATAACATATATGTTAAAAACCATGATCACGTTTATATTTATGTGTTGTATGCAAGTATAGAAATTCGCCGAGGCTTATTTCCAAAGTGCTTGATATTACACCCATAACAGGACCAGTCTTCATGGAGCAATCTGAGGTTAAATGTCTTGTTCAGGTCAAGGGCACTATTATAATAGCTCCAGGACCACTTATTAGTTTATTTAAACCAGCAACCTTTCTTTTTTTCTGAACGCCTCACCACAAATATTGCTACATAGAGTAATGTGGAAATATAGTGTCATACGACAATACAGAGTACATAAGATTTTACAACAATTTATTTAAATGTTTTTTTTTGTTATAAAAAAACAAACAAAAAACATTTTATCCTAGTCCATTCATTGTACTTGTACTGTATATTTCAACTGGGTGTTTTTTTACCCACATATGCATTTAAGGGGTGTGAAGTTACATACGCATTCAAGGGTTAAGACGTGTCAAATTTGTCAAAATCTTTGTGTCTATGTTGGTTTCATCATTTAAAATATATATATATTTTTAGCATTTTTCTACAAATAATAAAAATAAAAAAATGTATGTCAAGTGGTGTAACCATCTAGTAAAAGATATTACAATTATTAACTTGCCCCTCGCCATTTGTGTTAATCACAAATTGCAAAACTTAAAAAAACACAAATATAATTTTTTTTCCCATAGAGTTACTTTTGACCTGGATGTTTATAGAATGTTTTTGTTTTGTTATTTGTCACATGACAACAGATGGTTACACCACTAACAAATGTTTTAATTTAACCCTATTTTTGGATTTAATACATGATCATAATTGTAGAGGTGTATTCAAGTCATTGTTTTGTATTTTTTATGTATTTTTGAATAAATGAATAGATACAGACAAAATGAGCATCACGTTTAACGTCTTATTTTAGGCCATATTTGGACAGATACCATATTTCTTCACTCGCAGAATGAATGGCATCATCCACAGAGGCTACTGGAAGCACTTTAGGATTTATGTTCCTGCACCGGGGATAAATCTGGACTTAGACCGGATTAGAACCTGAAATTGTTAACTCTCTCCTACTCCCTAGGACTGAACTTGTAATTTTTCACCTCATTTCTAGGTGAGCAATATAGAAAAAATTTGTTGTCGCCCAATTGCCCTAAACTTTGCTGGCTCTAACCCCCATCCAGACTCTCAGCCAGCACAAGGGAACCCCCCTAAAAACAAAAGAAGTTATTTTGCAAAAAAATAAAACACTTTATAATACATTTAATTAAGAATATCAAATTATCTATTTTAAGCATTATATAAATTATTTAATAATGTTAATGTTCATCTACAAAATTCTGTCTAACAAATTCACAATGTCAACTATTTGAAATATAAATATATATATATTTTTTAAATGTTTTATATACAGGATCTTCCCCACAGACCCTCTGCAGTACCTTTACGGACCCCTGGCCCTTGAAAGACATATACAGTAAAACCCAACTTATTTAATAATCTTAATATTAAACAGCAAATCAATTTATTTATAAATGCGAATGTGAAATGTTCATCAGTTTTCTTTATCACAAAATATTTTTATTTTTAGTACATAAAGTACTTGACAAAAACTGGTAATCATGGAGTGATTCTGAGTTTGTAGAAGAGTCCATAGTTCAGGTGCCAGATATGGTGAATGCTCAATGAGTATCTGACCCTGCAGTGTTGTCCAGAATGCTTCCTGACCCTTGCTCTGTCACCTGAGCATCCTCAGCCCCGCCCCCTCCATCTCCTCCTCCTCCAACATCACTCTGATTGGTCAATGTATCCTCAAGTCTGTCCTGGTCTGAGCTCATTTCCTGTGACTCATCTGCACGCTCTTCCTCCTCCTCTTCCTCCTCTGCATCCATTTCAAACACACGGACATGCCTCAGATTGGCACTCAGCTGATGAGAGTGGAGAGACAAGACCATTTATTCACTATCGTTTACATATAGCATGCTATACAACAGCTGTAGTAACGTTGCTTACTAATATAGTTTATTATATTAAACAATTATATTATATTTCATGGGTGCACACTGAGTCAAGTTTTTGGCGTAACACGTGAATGTACTGTAGGTGAGCAAACAGGAAGAGGAAGTCAGGTGTGGTTTGACCTTGGAATGACACCAATTTTTGACTGTGAATGAACCTACACGTGACAGTGATTTCCTTGAACTTGGAGGTCAAATGTGAGTTTTGAACCTTGAGTTTGGACGTCCCTGATCGTAAATGTGGATTTAAATTTGAAATATAATTGCTTATTTTGAATTACTTTAAGTCAAGTTTTAAAAAAGCTGTTTTTCCACTTCTCACTTTTTCACCTCATTCTTAAAGGAATAGTTCTAATAAAAATGAAAATTCTCTTATAATTTGCTCATCCTGATGGCATCCCAGATGTGTGTGAGTTTCTTTCTACTGCTGAACTGAGATGAATATCTCAGCTCTGTATGTCATACAATGCAAGTGAATGGTGACCAAATCTTTGACGCTTCAAAAGAACGAAGTCAGCATAAAAGTAATCCATATGACTCCAGTGGTTAAATCCATGTCTTAAGAAGCGATATGTGGGTGAGAAACAGATCAATATTTAATGTTTTTTGAGCTTCAAAGTTCGAAATGAAGGCTGTCACTCTTACCACACAGGCCACTTTGCGGATCCCATTAACAGCCACAAACTGAGCTTTAATGTTCTCCAACTCTCTGCTCTGGTTTCCCCAGGTCAGACCCTGGACAGGGATCCCTTCTGTCTGCTGCTCGAGTCTGACAGATAGAGAACAAATGTCAAGAGAGCAGCTCTTATTCTGGACAACCAATGTTTGCAAGCCACAGACATACAGTAAAGGCACGCACTGACATTATTATATATATTTTTTTGCTAAAGCTAAAGATGTGATTCAGCATGTTGTTGATTGGTGGAAGTCAATAGACGAGCTGCACCTGAGCGTAAGGTCCCAGATGAACTCCTCCTCCCAGCTTAAAGCAGAGTTTAGAGGAAGCTGAATGAGGACACGCATCTTATTCTCATCGTCTTCCAGACTTCGCAATATCACGGTCAAAGTCTCGTCATCATAGAAACGGGCATCAAGGCAACTGTACATTGAGTCACTAAAATAACAATTGTACTGCCATCAAATTAATCATGCACACACACATACAAAAATGCATGGTCAAAGATCCAATAATGGTATAGATGAACTCACATAGAATTTGATGTTGGTGCTTCATCATCTATACTAGATATACTAGAATTGAGAGGAGTGTTGATGTTAAGGGCCACCAGACCATTAGGTATAGACCTAAAGCGCACGCGCACACACACACACACAATTATACATCTTAACTTCGTAAAATACTTTTTATTTTTAAATAATTTAAAGCAATAGTTCACCAAAAAATGAGAACTCTCTCCTCATTTACTCACCCTCATGCCATGTCTTCTGCAGAGGAGTGTTTCAGCTCTGTAGGTCCATACAATCCAAGTGAATGGGTGCCAAAATGTTGATGCTCCAAAAATGACATTAAGGCAGCATAAAAGTAATCCATATGACTCCAATGGTTAAATCAATGTGATCAGAAGTGATATGATCAGTGTGGGTGAAAAACAGATCAATATTTAAGTACTTTTCTTTCTAAGTCTCCCTGACCAGTAGGGGGCAATATGCATGAAGAATGTGAATCAACAAAAACAGAAGAATGTGAAAGTTATATTGACTGAGCAGGAAGGAGAATTTATGGTAAAAAAGTACATATTGATCTGTGTAAGAAATTACAGTATTCTGCCCTAAAGCCCTACTTGACCTAATTTTGTTTGAGAAACCACAATCACCCAAAAAGGACTTCATTATTATACTAACAGATTAAACTTGGTCACTACTTTGTACTTTAAATGGGTATAGCATGGGAACAACAGTGGGACACAGAGAACCATCTAAGATAATGTGATACATGACCCTATTTATCATTCAGCCGGGTATTTGTCTAAACAATTGGTAACACCATACCATTTGGGTGCTCACGCCTGGAACAACATAGGGGAACCAGACCTTGAGATTGTTATTTAATTACATGAAGAGCACAGCCTCATTAACATGATAGGTGGCATGTTATTTTACAAACTAGTTAAAAGGTTAAGTTTGAGAATGCTCGTGGTTTAGTCTGACTCTGCTGAATCCAAGGTACTACATGCACTTTTTCACTGCTACAGTGCAATAAAGACTTCAGCATTTTCAACCGAAGACCAAGACCTTCCTTTGTGTTTTTTTTTTATATATTCTTACATCTGTTTCTCACCCACACCTATCACATCACTCCACAAGATATTGATTTAACCACTGTAGTCTTATGGATTACTTTTATGCTGACTTGTTTGATTTTTGGAGCTTCAAAATTTTGGCACACATTTACATTATGTGGACCAAAAGTTCTGAGAAATTCTTCTAATAATCTTCATTTGAATTGAGCAGTTGAAAGAAAGTCATACACATCTGGGATGGCATGGGGTGAGTAAATGATAAGAGAATCTTCAGTTTGGTGCAAATTATTCTTTTACGAAATGTTAAAAAGACAAACTCCAAGGATAAAAAGGCGAAGGGAGTATACCTGTTGGGGTCTGTTGCTCTCCTTAGTATATACATTTTAGATGGAGAGATTTCTGGCATGCAGAATACTACGTAATGCATACCAGCCTTCTTATCATTCCACCTGCATTGAAAACATGGTTATAATTTTAGAAACATTATCTGTATCCCATGTGTACTTTATAATAATTTTACACTCACAATCAAACCACTGACTGAATTCACCATTACAAAATAGCCTACTTTGTTTAGAGTTTTATCACAAAGATATACAAGTAATCCACTTACAGTGATGGAAGCTCAAATAGCCTTGGTGTATTTTCAGAGCTATCAAAAATATAACGAAAAATACAGAAGTCATCATAATGCCAACAGTGAGACATAATACAAACCCTGATTCAGTAAATCAAAATAAGCACAATTTACTATGTCCTTTGCCAGACATAGATGACAGTATATTTACTATTCCTTCAATTGATTTTAGGTTGTTCTGTTTTAGACCGTTTCTTGATTTGCCATGTGAAACTGAAATATGGATTACCTCTCAGGCACGGTGTACAATTTTAAACACATAGCTTGTTTTACTGAATGCCCAATGACCTCCTGAAACACATAAACACAAAGGAGTCAGACGCATTAGTGCAAGGGTAAACAGTGGTCAGCAGAAAGGGTAAAGCATTACAGTTAATGTAGCTAATGGTTCTGTTATATTAAAAGTGATAGAAAACATCATACTAATGGATGGACAATGGGTTTACATCACTGTTATGCAAGGTTGTATATTTTTGAGGGGAAGATAGTGTATTTGTATACTAAAGAGAGCAGAGAAGATTTAACCAGAAAGCTCTATGTTGTGGTCTTTTGGATAAATTAGGGCCTCGAAATGCAGCATGTGCATTTTACAACTGTTCCCAATATGGCTGACTACATTTCATACACACATAAACACTGACTCAGCAAACACAAACTTACCCAACCCATAATAAAAGCATGACAAGTTCAAGTTATGCCGCTACAAATTGTAAGGTTTCAAAATAGAACATGAGTAAAACTATTCCACTGATGTGGTAATGTTCATGTGTCCAACCCCCTCAGAATTTCAATCGTTTGTCAATGCAAGTTTTAATGCCTGACGTTAGAGACAGAGAGAGTGTGAAGGTTTGTGTGTGACAGAGACTAACGGCTGGTTTCTGTAAGCACAGATCAATGGAGCCTTCCATCATTCTTTTGACAAAATGCAGAGACTTCTGTGGGTACGTGGGGAAGAGCAGTGGACTGTCTGCGCAAAAACAAAAAAGTAATTACATTTCGTCCTATCAAAAAAGGACATACAGTATGGACAGCATAAAGGTAATCCATAAGACTAGTGGTTTAATACATGTTGTTTGAAGCTATCCGATATCTTTTTCACTATAAATCTTGACATCTGCAGTCTCCTTGGCAATCACAATGCATGCATCAAGTACTAGGAAGTGTAATCAAGCTTGTAATTGTGATCATGCCTAGTGACTGCATTGTCAAGATTTATAGTAAAAAAAAGTAGTTTAATTTGGTCTGTTCTCACCCAAAACCGATTCTATGGCTTCAGAAGACATTGATTTAATCACTGGAGTTGTATGGATTACCTTTATGTTTCATTTATGTGCTTTTTGGAGCTTGAAAGTTTGGATCCCATTGACTTGCATTGTATGGATAAAGTCACATCAAATCTCCATCAAAATATCTTCCTTTGTGTTCTGATTTGTGAAAATGTTTTGAGAATGATAATCTTTGGGTAAATTATTCTTTAAGTTCATATAAGCACAAATCTTGTGATGTAATAATGGGAGAAGGTGTTGTGAATTTACCTTTCATGTGAGTGCTCTGCTTAACAAACATCACCCATTGGTTGCCCTCCATGTTGGGGGGAGACACCAAGTCTTCATCTTCATCCTTCAAGTACTGCAAATAACCAAACAAGCATGTTAGAGGAAAAACAAGGAAAATAATTTGCACTACCTGATTTTTTTTGAAGGCCCTCACCTGTCCGACGCGCTCAACATTAAAATACTTCCCTTTCCGATCAAACAGCTCCTCGTTCTGGAATGGGGAAAGAAAGTGAGAAGATGGGCTTTACAGGGGCTACCCAAATGTTTGTTTAATGTAAACGATGAGTGTCATTCACTTACAGCACTGAAATGCTCAGACAGAAAGTCAGCCACAAAAGCCAGATCCTTCTGAGTCATCTGAAATATTCAAACCAAACTAACATTATTTACAGCAGAAATATGACTCAATATAAGAAAAATCTCTCTATTATAGGAGAAAAAAACTAGAGATGCAACAATATAATTTTTTCTCTGCCGATCCAATTCAAATACCTGAACTCTTTGTATCGACCAATACAGATACCGATCCCGATCTGATACCAGTGTTGTTTTTACTTAATCAGTTTAGAATGTCTAAACCTCACTGGGTGAAACTAATTGAGGGTCCTCTTTTATTTGTAAATAAACAAAAGCATCCAACTACACATAATTTCATTATAAAATAGAGAAAACAATTTACATTTTTTTTTTTAAGCTTATTAAGAAAAGCTTTATTTTTAAATAGTTTACTGGATAATGCATCAACAAAATTACCAGTAATTCCAGTAGAAATGAAGCAAGATCTCTTTACAATTTTTTTTTACTTGTATCTGGACTTTTTTTCTTCTTCTATTTTTTGCAATAAGATATCAGCCCATTTTCAATAACAGTTATTTTTTTGGAACTGAAATATTATTATAATTTAATAAATAAATAATCAGCTAGCATGTGCCATGTGTGACACAACAGAGCACTGCTCATTTACGGAAGTGCACTGTGCATGCAGACTATTTATTTATTAAACACAGCCTTTTAAGATTCACAAAGCTATCGTATATCTTAAAGAGACTTTAAATAAAATGTACAAGTCATATGGACTACTTTAATGGTGCCTTTTTGGTTATTTTATGCCTTTTTAAAGCTTAGCGGTAAGGACAATGACTTTAATACACAGTATCGGTTTTAGATTTTTACATTAACAGACATTTCTATTGACTGCTAGTCATGACAACGGCCCCCTCCAGTGCAAAAATTGTCATAACTTTAAACATATAAAACCACTATTAATGTGATGAGTGGAATTTATTTAGAAAAACACTTAAAATAAGCACTTTATAGCTCAGACAAATAACAAGTCTGAGAACTTTGTTTCCCCAACTGTGACTAGGAGGAGCGCATGGCCGGGCCGTGAGGGTGCTTACCTGGTGCTGAGCTGGCCAATCAGCGGGACAGAGATACAGGGGAGCTGGTGACGCCAGTTCAAGAGAGAGTTGAAAGTGTTTAATTTGTGATTAAAGTTTGTAAGCCGGTTCCCGCCTCCTCCTTGCTCATCTTTTGAATCCGTTACACCAACATGCAGATGTTAAGTTAAAATGTACATGAAAGTACAAGGGAAAGTGTGTATTTTAGGTGCAGATCTTAATCACCTTTCAACTTTTAGAATAACTTTGTTTTATAACTTTTCTAGAAGTGCAAATAAACTATTGTCCTTGTTAATATGAGGTTGAGGAAGCAACAAGTATAATAATAATTATATATATACATATATATATAAAGCTACACAAGATCAGAAAATGTTGTTCAAAATAGTTAGATGAAGAAAGTATTTGATGTTAACTGAAGATAACAATTTTTTAAACTAGCCACAAATTCGCAGGAAATTTGTCAGTCATTATTTTCACATGCAAATTAGCTTTTGATTCATCGCAAAAGTTTTCCAGAAGTTTGCAGCTCTTTGCTGATAGTGGTTAAACCACAGCAAACCTTTGGCAACAATGGACAATTGGCCACAAGGTTCCTGCAAAGCATTTTTCTTTTCTAAAATTCTCATTTGCATGTGAAAATTATTAGTGACGTATTTGCAATGAACTCTCGTTTTTTGTAAGGGTACAATTTCATGTTATTACCTATATAAGTGTAAATGTTTATTTAAAATAAATAAATAAACGAAAACAGAAAGTTGCCCAGAATCTGTACATATTTAAATATGTAAAACATAAAATATACCTCTTAAAGTGCAGATATTTTGCAGATTATTTGCTCATATTTTCACTCTGTGTGAGTTTGTTGCGTCTTTCAGTTATTAGTTATAACTAGCAGTTATTTGTCATTTTGTGATTATTGGGCACTCATCTGATACTTAATGTGTGTTTTTGGTAGTCACCATTATTTTGATTTATATGTGAAATAATGACGTGCACGCAAGTTACAGAGTACATGTGTGCATTCAGATATGCGATTGAAAAAGTAATGTCAAACTAAAAGACATTTTATGATTTCAAAATAAAAAAGTCAATATATTCTCTAAACCTTTCAAAGTTTATTTACTTCTCGCGCTATAATGAGGTCAGTGCGGGAATGTAAGAGCCCAGGGTGCTCCCGATGGCCAGTCCACCCCTAAAAGAAGGTGTTTATTTTTTTGCATGATTAAACCTCCCACCATCACCGTTTTATTCACCCACAATCCATCACTTTTCATGTCTGTCAATTACTGATTCAAGCCACTTTCTCACCTTGTTAAGCTCAGGAGGAACATGATCTTCAGACATTCGAAGCATTGCTGTGAAAAAGCAAAAACTGCTATATTAAAAAACACTTGCACCCAATTCATCTGACAGCTAATACTCATACAAAAGCCACATCTTACCAACATACAGCCAACGGAAAAAAGCTTTGAAGTTCTTCATACTCTTATCAATGACTCTAGAATCAAAACAATGTATTGAGAGAGTTTAATGATGAAATATGCAGACACTCAAACCCTCCAGGAGGACATTTTGAGTATAATAAGATTCAACTTACTGTAAAAGTTCACTGGACTTCAGGGTAAAAGAGCCCACTGCTACAATAGCATCTATAGAGACACAAAAAGGTAGCTCTCATGGAATACATTTAAGAAGCTGCCCTGTGGTGTGAGAGTGACATACATCATACTTCATCTAAAACATTTAAACAGCATTTTGCTCATTCTAATTTTTTGTTTGGGATTAATATTTGTTTGTATAATTATTGATTCATATAAAGAAAAGAAAAACATACAATACTGTGCAAAAGTCTTAGGCACATAAGATGCTTCACAAAAACATATGTCTTAAGATGGTTATTTATATCTTCAACTCCAGTGTGTCAATAGGAAATATACATTTTAGACTCCCAAACATTTCTTTTGCAAATAGAATAGAAGAACAGGGTGTCCTGCAACAGATGGCATGGTCCCCACAGAGCCCCCACTGAATATTGAGTCAGTCTGGGATTACAAGAAGAGACAGAACAATTTAGACAGCAGAAATAGATAGAACAGCTGTGGAAAATTCTCCAAGAAGCTTGGAACATCCTATCTGCCAAAAACCAATAAAAACTGTATCCAGGTGTACCTAAGAGAATTGGTGCAGTTTTGAAGACAAAAGGTGTTCACACCAAATATTGTTTTATCTTTTTTTATGTTTACTTGACTTTGTATGATGTTGACTGATAAATGAAAACTATTTATGGCAGTATTTTTGAAGACATCCTCACTAATCATCACACAGATTTAAAACTAAACTTCTCTCTCCACTGCCCCTCCCCGAGAGCCCCCCAAAAATGGCAAAGAGCTGCCCCATTTCCCATTAAATGAATCCCAACTCCCCAGCCTTCTACATGACGTTTCCTCGAAAGCCACCACCCACTTCATCTCCCATCCGCCATTCTTGACATGAGGGCGCTCCAGCCTACTTCCATTCCTTAAAATAATTTGTCTGCTGATAAAAACACTGGTTAGAACCCAGTTTTTAATGTGTTTATCTCCTATATTGATGACCACCCCATCTCCTAAAATACATAGTCTGGAGCAATATGACATTTTAGTACCCTATACATCACACATAAAACTCTGAACCTTCAACCTAAGTTCTTGGATCTTAACACACCGGCAAAAAACATGGGTTGTGTTTTCATCTTCTGATTGGCATCGCCAAGGAGGTGGGTGTGTCTTTAAGACCAAGCCTATACAATCTAGAGGGGGTCCAATAGAATCAATGTAAAATCCTGAATTGCATAAAGCACACCCTTGCTTGAATTTTTTTTATAATACTACACCACACTCGTTCCTCCAATACTAATTTTAAATCTTTCTTCCATAAACTCTTAACAGAAGTTAAAGCTCCATCCCCCAGACTCTGAATTAGCCAGAGTAATAGGCCTCAAGACCTTTTCCAAAAGCAGTAATTACCACTCCTAGTTCTGTAGCATAAGATCTAAAAAATTCAGTGGCAAATCCGTCTGGCCCCGAAGCCTTGCCTGTAGACAAGGCCTTAATTACCTTGCCAAGCTCCTACAAGGTTATCTTAGAATCAGTTTAAGGATTTCTAATGGTTCCAAAAAGTTTCTAATATCTTCATCAGTAGACGAAGACGTGGAACTCTAAAGATAGAATTCTTTAAAAGCATTATTAATATCAATGGCCCAGGTAAATAGCACTCCAATGTCTTGCAAGAAATACTCCACAAAACAAACGTGTAGATTCATCCACAACACTGTCCTGAAGGAGTGTTATTCCACAAAACAAACTCCAGCTGCTAGATGGAACCAGCACAAAAAGAAACAAAAAATGCGCTCAGTTCCTCAGACAGTCAAGTCTATAATCAAAGTGAGTTCAGTGAGTCGGTTCACTCGGCTGCATTGTGTGTACCACAAAATAACTTCATTCCATTGACTTTATGAAGGACAAAGCTTGCTGTGGGCAAGTGAATGCTTTACGGCCATCCTTAGCATCTATTCTCAATTTGGCCAGGAACATCAGTGTAAAAGCGACGTTCCGTTAATCGATCACGTTTCTCTCGTCGAATTTGCAAAGTCTTGGAACAAGAAAAAGCGGTGTTTTTTTTTTCAAAGAAAGTCTTCCTTTATTCCTAGCCCCACGTAACACAAGATCTTTATGGATGATCTCAGAAATTTGGCATTAACGTATTACAGCGAGATCCTCCAATTCCGCAACTACCTTCGTCAAAATCACTGACATGTTGGACAGATAACACTGGATTCCTCCCGCCACATCATCCAAATCGAGTCCCTGGTCCACGGGCCTGTCTGGGCTTACATCTTGATCATGTAAGTGTCTTTTAATGTCTCCAGAGCCTGAGGATTTTGACTTCTTTGCCATGTTTACCGGATTATATCATGGAAATAATTTAAAGAATTAGCAAAGTGCGCAGAGCTGCCTCTCACACGTCTGTCCTTCGCATGGCGTCATGTGGGACACCAGATTTAGAATTCTTGACATATTGTCTTCCTAGAACATTTATGGAATAGGGTGTATCGAATCTCACTGGTTTATGATATTAATAGTGTCAAAACTAGCAAAGTGCGCAGAGCCTACCATTCACACGTCTGACCTTGCACAGCATCATGTGACTCCTGCTAATTCTACTGTTTTACTTTCGTTTTGTTTTTTAATTACAGAAAGGCATCACTATATAATTTTATTTTAATTGCTGAAGTATTATCATCTCAATTGTCCTGCAATACAAGGCATAAATAACTGTACCAGATTAATCTGAGGTCAGGAGTGATAAAAGAGTAAATAAATAGTCTTTTACCCTCGATGGCTGCAGGATCCAGGCCGAGAGGTTGAAACTTCTGCTTCCAGAGTGCCATTCCTTTGACCTCACTCAGATGATACAGCAGAGCCTCTGAGCCACTGTATGCACAGCAAGACACTCAATGAACATGCATTGATGTCCTTTATCTAATGTTGGTTAAAGGGCTATTGAATCAAACATACCTCTGCAAGTGACTGATAACAAGTTTCTGGATACTGGAGTAGGAAGAATCAATGGACTGGCCCAACATCTTCAAACCCTTAGTGGTTAAAAGAATAATAACACTTTAAAAACAAAAGCAATTAGTTATAATTGTGTCACTAACGACAAAAGCTACTGCAACTAATACAATGATCAATGCTAATTCCAGACAGACTTACCTTGACTGTGAGTTGATTCATGAGAAGAGCCTGAAGTTCAGGGCTGAAAAAAAATTATTGAATTATCCATTCAAATAATTCAGAACTTTTAAACACTTATTAAACATTCTTACTGTAAGTTAGACTCATTAACTGTTATCTGTTGGGGCAGATTCTTGCACTTTGTTTTTCATTGCAACCATGATCTCATTCTTGACATTGATCTCAACCAATCAGTGAAGGTTAGGTAAATATGTTGTGTTCTATGTAATATTGTGAGGATGCTTTTTAGTTTCTGCTCTCCCTTCAAAGTGATGAAGTTCAAAAGACTCAAACAACAAGATTTTAAGACATTTCCAGCTTAAAGGACCAGTTCAGTGTGGAGATGGGGCATGGTCGATCGACGTTCTGTGGAGAGCAAGGCCGGGAGAGGAAGAGCGGTTAGGATTGACTCCTGTGGGATATTGTATCTAACAGCAGTTTTGTGTTGCAGTGAGAGCTGGAGAGGGATATTAAGGCAGTCCAGACCACTGAAGGGGAGGGAGAGTGACACAAGCAGCTGTGTTCAAATTATGCTGAAAAGCAGATCTTTGTGTGTGTAACGCTGAAAAGTGTGACCAATAAAAGACTTAAATGGACAATTCACCTGGCCCCCGGAGAAATGCCATCATGGAGTCTTTGCCGCTGACCAAAGTGATTAAGACCCTCGCCGGCATCCACCAAGCCCAACATCAGTCTCTGCTTGAGCTGCACGTGGAACAGGAGCAGCGGTTCCAGTTGCTCTTCCAGGCTCAAACGGAGGACTGGCAGGTGCTACAGAGCTTGGTGCAACAGGAGGGGTCTTCAGCCATGACCCTGGACCCACCTATGGCCATGCCTCAAGTCACGCTCACTATGATGGGACCTCAGGACGACCCAGATGCTTTCAACGAGCTCCTCGAGTGGATGGCGGGAGCATGGAAGTGGCCGAGCACCAAGTGGGTGGTCTGCCTACTGCCACTGTTGTCCAGGGAAGTCCAGCTAGTGGACCACCAACTTCCTGCATCCAACCCCCTGGTGTATGAAGACTTAAAGAAAGCCATCCTGTAATGGGTCAGCCACAGCCCAGTGCAACATCACCAACACTTCTGCTCACGAGCACAACCTCCCATTCGCATTCACTCAAAAACTCTGAGTCACCTGCCGAAGGCTGAAGAATGTGACGCCAAGGAGATGCTCGATCTGGTGTTACTGGAAAAGTTAATCGTCTGGCTATCAAGAGGGATGTTGGAATGGGTCCAGTGCCACCGATTGGCGTTGCTGGATGAGGCAGTCCAGCTGGTTTAGGACCATGACATCTACATCCATGTCTGCGCCACATCCACGTACAGAGCTTGGTACACCAGGAGGGGTCTTCAGCCATGACCCGGACCCACCTATGGCCGTGCCTCAAGTCACGACCCGGAGGCTTTCATCAAGCTCCTCGAGCAGACGGACGGAGCATGGTATGGGCGGCCGTACTTTTCTTTTTACCAAAAGGAGTGGGTCCAGTGCCACCAACCAGCGTCGCTAGATGAGGCAGTCCAGCTGGCTTAAGACAAGATGACATCTAAGTCTACATCAGCTCCACGTCATGAGGACACAAGGTAGGGGGAAGTGTCAGCTTCCCCAGCCCTTAGATGATTCCCTTTAGGGGATTTCATTCTGGAGCTGACGTGAAACTAATCACTTAGGCATGCCTTTGACCAGGTGAAAGTGATTGATGTTCAATGCATCCAGCTGGGCATTGCACTCTCATACCCTTATTTTTCGATTATCAAAGATTGGTTGTAACGAGTGAGGCAGGATACTCAGACAAAAGAGGATACAACCCAGCTGTTAGTATCAAAGACATTCGCAGGTGGTATGCGGAATGCTGTGAATGTCAGCAGGTGAATCTGTTGGCCACCTCAAAAGCACCATTGCGCCCCCTTCCATAGATCGAGGTCTCCTTCAAAGGAATTGGTATGGACCTTGTCGAGCAATTAAAATGGACAACATGCGGGCATCGCTTTTTGTTGGTTCTGTGTTGCAGAAGCACTCTTCAGAATTATCTCCCAAGTGGGGATTCCAAAAGAAATCCATGCACTCATGTCACGCACGCTACGTAAACTGTACGTATTATTGGGGATTAAATTGATTCATACCAGCGTTTTCCAACCCCAAATGGACAGCTAGGTCAAGAAATTTAATCAAACCCTACGGAACATGATTTAGAAGTTCGTGCACGATGACACTCGGAATTAGGAGAAGTGGCTCGAGCCACTTGAAATGTTGACGGAGTATAACGACTCTCACGACGACGTCAGACTTTCACAAGCTTACAGCGGGAGACTCTTGAGGAAAAAAAAACTAAACGATAAATGTCCTTCGTCTGCCACTGTAGTATCAAATTCTTGCCCACATCAAGTCACCATCCAATGCATCCTAGAAATTAAGAACACATCCGGGTAATTTCCTGTGTCCACTTTACTTGCGTTCTTGCTGATTGGAATTTAACTTCGGCAGTGGATAACGTAGAACAATTCAACGTGAACATAAGAACAAAAAAACTCACATTGAGAAACAGCTCATGTCTTCTGAAGCAATACAATCGGTTTTAGGTGAAAACAGACCAAAATGTAACTCCTTTTTCACTCTAAATCTTGACAGCACCTTGGCAATCAAGCTTGATTACTCTTCCTAGCGCCATCTGGCATTCTGTACATACGTCAAGCACTAGGAAGTGTAATCGAGCTTAAAATTATGTATGTGCCTAGAGACTGCAAGATGTACAGTGAAAAATTGGTTACATTTTGGTCTGTTCTCACCCAAAACTGACGGGGTCACTTCAGAAGACATTGATTAAACCACTGGCATCGTATGGATTACTTTTATGCCACCTTTATGTGATTTTTGAAGCTTCAAAGTTTTGGTCACCATTTACTTGCATTGCATGGATCAACAGAGCTGAGATATTTTTCTAAACATCTTCAATTTTTTTCTGCAGAAGAAAGTCATACACATCTGAGATGGCATGAGGGTGAGTAAATGATGAGAGAATTTTCATTTTTGGGGTGAACAAATCCTTTAATGATCCTTTAAAAATTAGCTAATCAGAGCTGGGAAAGAGTCAGTGTATTTTCCACTTTTAATCAGCTACCAAACTACACCAATCAGTTGAGAAAAAAGGGTCAAGCTTAAGGTCATATGGTGCCCCTCACTGGACATTTAGAGCAAACACAAACATGAGAAGATTTAATCTTGGTTGCATTAAAACAATGTAAGAAATGAGAAACATTAAAAAAATGTGTGTGATTATACAAGCTTTGCTCGAGAAAAATGAGATGCAATTATGAAGAAAGAATGATGTAACTGCAACTTTCAATTTGCATCAAACAATCTTTCCCTAATGGCTTATCATCACTACCACCAGAGAGATCGGACCGGAAGCACACGTGCTTTTCAAAAAGAAGAAATCCATGCATCTATAAAGAAGTTTTAGAGATTAAGTATGTTCCTAGTGTTCCCATAAAGGATTTTTAAGATTAATTGTGTACCTTGCATGACCCCACAGCAGTAGCTCCAGAAACTCATCCTGAACCTGAGTGCTCGTGTTCTTCTCCTGCAAAAAACACATCACACAATTCAGCCAAAGACACTGTACAGTCAAAGAACAAAAATAGCCCATTACAATAGCTTCCATGGACAACAGGACACGAGTTTGTTTACATGCATTTTCTAAGTAAGGTTTATAAAGGCCTTATTGAGTGACGTCTTGTTGAATGTTTATGTGTGTTTTGCTTGTGATTGGCTACATTGTGGTGACCTCTTACCTGGACAAACTTAGTGAGGCGGAGGTCCATCTGCATAAGAATCTCCTCCCATGCTTCACACATACAGGTGAGTGAGAGACGCAGGTACTAATAGACAGAAAATAAGTAACTAGAAAATACCCTCTATCTAAGAAAATAGATAGAGGGTAATGTTTGTTCTGTGCATCTACTGACTGTGACAGGCCAACTGCACAACTCAGGAGACCCTAAGAAAAGGCTGTTAATGAAGACCTCACCTGTAGCAATGTTGAAATGTGTGTAAACTTGCGTGCCATCTTGGTCAACTCAGGCAGACATGAAGAAAGCAGCCCAGTGTCCAGCTGCAAAAGAAAATCCACTGATTTTACACTGGTACATGCCACTCAATGCCGAGATGCCACATGTAATCTGAGAGTCTTAACTGCCCCCCAGCTGTGCCTCAACCTGTTTGCACTTTGTTTACTTGCAATCTGTCTGACTTAAATAGGACTCATTGATAGGATATATTTAGAAAGAGGGTATTTCCTGAAGTCAATTGAGTGGTAAGGTTTCTACACGCATTGATGGAACCTTTACATACAGTAAGTGGCCTCTGTACACATTAATGTAACAATCGATCCAGAGATGAGATATGGTTTTGGATTACTAGAGAGAGCACAATGCTGATAATGACAATGCTTGCTTGGATAGAAATTATATGATTTGAATTTGAGGTTTCCAAGCCAACAGCTTTACCTGTATGTAATGAATCTCAGGATTGTCTTCTGTGGATCTAATCTCTGTAATAACCGAGAGGGACTTGAGGTCACTGGACAGTCCGAGACTACGGCAGGTCCCTGAAATCTGAGAGAGACATATAAAATATTTAAAAGTATAAAAACAATTGAAGATATACAAAATAAATGATTTAAAATGAATGTTAAATCAATCACATGTAGAGAAAGAGAGTGTGTATGTGAAGTCGAGAGAAAGAGTATGTTTGCACATCACATCTTACCCCACTCAGCGTGGCAATCTTATATAGGCCATACGCATACAGCTCTACAAAACCAGAGGGCCCGCCCACCACAAGAATATTGAGCCTGCAATGCATATGTCACACATAAATCAAAATACATAACCAGGAAAGTCTCAGGATTAAAGAAAGTAAATTTTTTTTTAATTCTCATAATTTGCTCACCCTCATGCCATCCCAGATGCATATGAATTTCTTTCTTCTGCAGAACACAAATTAAGATTTTTAGAAGAAAATCTCTGTAGGTCCATACAATCCAAGTTAATGATGGCCAGAACTTTGATGCCCAAAAAATGCATAAAAGTAATCCATAAGACTCCAGTGATTTAGTCCATGTCTTCAGAAGTGATATGATAGGTGTGGGTGAGAAACAGATCAATATTTAAGTCCTTTTTTTTACTATAAATCTCCACCTTTGACCAGCATCAACCAGTAGGTGGTGAAATGCACAAAGAAAAAAAAAGTATATGGAAGTGAAATTGGAGATTTATGGTATTTAAGGATTTAAATTATGATCTGTTTTTCACCCACACCTATCATATCACTTCTGAAAATATGGATTACTTTTATGCTGCCTTTGTGCTTTTTTTTGGAGCTTCCAAGTTCTGGCCACCATTCACTTGCATTGTATGGACCTACAGAGCTGAAATATTCTTCTAAAAATCTTTGTTGTGTTTTGCAGAAGACAGTATGTAATGCATATCTGGGATGGGATGAATAAATGAGGAGAAAACTTTCATTTTTGGGTGAACCAAAACCATCCTTGAGCCAATCAAAGTCGAGAATTATAGCACTGACCTCACGTCCCCCAAAAGGTTTGTGACTCCATCTGATTTCTCTTCACTGCAAGAGAGAGCACAACACATGAGGAAAAACCAGAGCATTCATAGCCATACAGCCAATGACACACACAGTCACACACATGCAGACTGACAAAAATCAATAGGCAAAGAGTATGAAAACAAAAAAGACAAATAATCCACAATTAAGCACATAAAATGTATTCTTACCTAAATATCTTTGATGTGGTGCTGTAGCTGAACGCAAAAGGAAAAATGGGAACCCATAAAAACAATTGGAAAATTTGAAAAGCTTGACAAGAAAATAAGCACGGAAAAAGAAAAGGGCCAAGCATTGTTCTCAGGCATATAAATCAGAGCCATTTCCCATGCATGTACTAGAGTCTCACTTTTTGGGAAGAGTTGGTAACTTTGGAAGGAAACGGCTGGACTCATCCTCTGACTCGCTGAATGAGGACAACATGCTACAGAAAAAATAAATGGGATCAAACAAAGTCACAGACAGAGAAGCAACACAGATCCTCTCTATATATAATTCTAATGCGCACACACACCTACTATCGTCTTGCACCTCCATCCAGTGCATGCAGGACACAGGGTATTTCACTGGGAACAAGTGGAGGATCTCTGCCTTTTCTGCATCACACAACACCACCTGTTTCGTGTCTCCCACACTGAATGCAAGGACTGTTGACAACAATCCAATGTTAAAAATGACAAAACATTACAATGCAATAATGACAAATAGTAATGCATAATGTAAACAAGTAAATCAAAGAACAAATATTGTGTTCGGGACATGGAGAGCATTTACACTTTATGCTTTATATAGCAGTCAACTATTAATTCAATGTACTTTTCCCATCAGGTCTCCAGGCCAGTGACGTGATCTCTTTTCCTGTGCTCTCATTGGGTGGTAAACTCCACACACGCTGGAAGTTGGCAAGGCGATGCAGGAGAAGCTGTAATGAAAGATTAGTCTAATGACCCCTTCACATTGCTACAGGTGTATGTTTGCCAGGACCTGTTACATGATTTCACATAATGATGTTACAATGATTTTAAATACAGAGAATATCCACATGAGAAATAGGCACTAAAGCTAATTAAGTAAGATCCTAACCTCTCCTGCAGTGTTAGCCAGGGCAATCAGATCTCTCTTCGGAGACCAGGCCATGTACAGAATAGGATTTGGGAGCTGTTTTTCCCCAACCTGGCGAAAAGCAGGCATTGCTAAAACCCTACGGAAGGAAAAAGGCAGATTAATACAGATTAAATGCTAATCAACTCATATCAGAGACATACAAATAAATGATCAGTCCAGCATCACAGACTGCTGTCATCTGTTTGACATAAGTGACAGCTAAGTTATATAATAAACCTACAGTTAAGCAAAACCTTTAATGCTATCACTTTAAGGTTGCATTTGATAACATTAGTTAACTATATCAGTTAGCTTGAGCCAACTGAATCTGGATGAATATTTATTTAAATTTGTATTAGTACATTAGATAATAATTATGAACTAACAATGAACAATTTATAACATTCCATTTATAAATTAACATTTATTAAGATTAGTATATGCTGTAAAAAATATTGTTCAATGTTAGTTCATAATTCATAATGCATTTGATAATGTTAACGAATAGAAGCTTATTGTAAAGTGTTTCCCTTTTAATTCACTACAGCTGTTTTCAAAACCAAATTAGTTAATTGTATAAAAAGATACACATTAAATGTTACAACAGCATGTTTAACTAGTGTAAATGAGTAATTGTAAGCGTAATATAAGCCTGTTTAAACCAATTTAAAGGGTTTTGTGCACTTACTAGACAGATAACGACGATTACTACAATCCAGTTATTCTTCTTAATTCCTTTCTAGCGTATAAAGAAACTGATTTATAACACTTCTATAACTATGTTCACATTTGTTTTCTAAACAGATGCATGTTCATAAAGCTCATGATACAGCATGATAGTCTGACCAATATGAAAACACTCTGACCCGCCAGTGAAACGATGACTACGGAAACTCTCATGAGCCAAAACACTTCGCAAAACGTGAAACGTTTTTGTACATCTGCCGGTGAAACTTACAGCGGCCCCAAAAGGTATTTTTGAGAGGCATTTACTGTTCGAAATAATGACAAAAACTAACTGCGCTAAAAAACATATTTGGACACTCTCTGTTCGTCGAACGTAAGCAGGACACATCCATAGCAGATACTGAAATGAACTACCAGGGTCACTATCTAAATATGGTGATAAACATGTCCCTTTTTCAGTCAAAAAAATATATAAAATACTACTACCGCACCTGGAGTCACGAGTTCAAATCCAGGTTGTGCTGTGTGACACCAGCCAGATCTAGCAACCAAATTAGCTCGGTTGCTAGGGAGAGTAGAGTCACATGGGGTAACCTCCTTGTGGTAATGATTAGTGGTTCGGCTCTCAATGGGGTGCGTGGTAAGTTGTGCATGGAACACAGAGAGTAGCATGAGTCTCCACATGATGTGAGTCTATAACATTTACAGTTATTTATTTGCTTGTTTTTTTTTCTTTTTTTTTTACTAATTTTGATTTCTCAGTTCAAGTGTTGGTGCAAGGCCAAACAAGTGTGCAAAAAGAAAATAAATAAACAAGTAATCAATTATTTAAATAATAAAAAAAATTATGTTTGTCCATTGATTTAATTTCATTGGTGTTATCCATTTTTAAAACTTGTGTTTTGAAAATACAAAACGTTGCGGAAAAGAACTTTTGGAGTTTAGAGGAAGAAGAGGAGACTGCTCAAATGTGCATATAGTGCCACCATGTTGAAAAAGTTACTAATTTACATTTCATCTGTAATTGTTTCACATGGGTCATTTAAATATGTCATTGGTAACATTGTCCAATGTTCATGTGAAATAATTTTATTGGAAAAATGTATGTAATGGGATGATAGTCTGATCAGTTTTGTTTTGTGATTCTTTTGACACCATTTTAGAAAATTCATCTTTTAAATGATTTGTCACTGATGTTATCGTGTTGCAACCAGTTTGTGACCTTCATTTGTGAAACAAAATTAAATAATAAAATAAAGAACAATGGTCAAGTTGTCCTTTATTAATTAAAATCAAGTCAAGATGTAAAAATTAAAACGTTATTTTAAAAAAAAAAAAAGAAAGAAAATCCCTCAGCTTTTACTGAACTGACCTGAATTTAAAATTTCAATATTTTTTAAGGAAGAACGTCAACATTTTTGAGAATGTCCCACCTGTGGTTACTCTGCTTAGGACAACTGTGTGAGCTTGAGGGAGATTACCTCATTAACTCATTACAATTCTTTAGAAATTAATAAATAAATATAATGGCTAAGAAAAGTTCTAAGAAAAGGTCTGGATTTGTTTTGCTCTGGAGACTCAATGCAGCATGCTAGAAATGTAATTTGCTATGCAAAAGAGTGTGCTTTGCTTGGGGGTTTAAGCTGTATTTTGGGCATTTATATAAGGTATTGTTCAGCTTGAGAATAACCTCTTATTGTAGAGTAGAATAAACTTTATCTCCTTCTGGGGAAATTGCAGTGTGGCAACATATAAGTTAACTATATAAGTTAAGCTTAATCAAAAGCATATGTGGCAAGTTAATTACCACAAAAAATATTTTCGATAAAATATTTACAGATAAATAAAGTTGAAGTTATGCTTTGAATCAGTCAGTGGTCTGTATGCTTGAGCTGTGAGTGATCATTCCTATTGTTCCTGTCAGTGAGGCTTAACTGTAATCAGTGGATTGTTTGGAAATGGGAATAACTCTGTGCTGTCAGTGTCTGTAACGTGAATGTGATAAAGTGTCTTGAAATAGACTCCTACTGCGCCACTCACAGCCACATATGCCATTCGTCACAAACACCTCTCTTAAACCAGCAGAGAGCCTCACGTTTCTTTCTCAAGTTAATAAATTGACTTAAGGTAATTTACCTTAAACTCAGAGCTATGTATACTCATAATAAGAGAGGATGGTAAACTGGTTCTGGGTCATTCAGAGAGGTTGTCACAAAGCCAAAGAACATGAAGCAGCTGATCTTTGGGATATCATAAAGTATAAATGTAAAGAAGAGATAATTGTCTGCCAGTGTGGCTTCTGAGCTTGTAAACTCTGTGATAGGATACAACAGTTGTAGGACAGTTATTTGTTGTGTCCTCATTCAAAGTATTCTGTTAATGGTAGGGTGTCTTAAGGGGATAACAATGTATTTAGGGAATAAGCTATTGATATGAGGTTAAATTAAGACTCTTGACTGACACTCTGGCTCTGAAACTGTTTGCATCTGTACATGGATTTGAAGTGCTTAATAGTGTGAATATTGCTTAGAATAATAATTTACATAAAGTATTGCACTCCAAAAGTATTTACTAGGTAATTTAAATCTACTTGTGAGTACTTACAGAAAGTCAAGAGACTGATATAGGTTAATTAAGACTATAAATATTAAGACTGATTATACTATATAAACAGTTCGTTTTTAAATAAATCTCAATAATGCTTAAAAATCAGCATAATATATTATAATAAAATATATTATTTATATGTTAAAACTATGTTCTTAGGGTTAGGATTTTGAAAAGTTACAACGTGAAAAGAATTAAAAAAAAAAACTTTTTAACATTGTGTGGTATTTCAAGGTCCCTATTCAAATAAGCAAGTTTGTGACATTGACCAAGTAAACTTCTTGAATGCAAGTTCAGTATCCCTTGCTGTCATTGAAGCACACAAGATGCTCTTTCTCAGATCATGCTTGGATAAAATGGATCATCAGGTTTTACACAAACTTGTGTAGTCCATGGCAGCTCGAGTGCATACTGTAAGCACACTAAATACTAAGAAATGCTGAAATGTATGTAAATATTTTGTATTTCAAACACAAAATTACAAAAAAGTACATTTCAATTCCACTTTTCACTCAAATTGTTATTGCTGACAATATAATTTATAATGTTAAAACTGCAGTAAATTAGAACAAAACAAATGCATTTTGACAAGTGATTTCTGTATTTGTGTACATACATGTATTTGTGCAATTATCAGACAATACTTTGGTGCCGTATTTTGTATGCGTGTGTGTCTGCAAAATGCATCTACACGCCTTTGTGGATATAAACATTATGGATGTGTGTTTCTTTGATGTGGCATGGGCACATTGATGCACATTGATGCTCTCTCTCTCTCTCTCTCTCTCTCTCTCTCTCTCTCTCTCTCTCTCTCTCTCACTGTGTCTCTCTTTCTTGCTGTGTAACCTGAGATAGGGGCCAAATTTAGCAGTGCTCAGTTAGCGTCAGGGTTCGAGACAGATGGGACAGCAGGCCACTCTGCAGCCACCGTAAAGCTCTAGAACCGGCTCACCATAGAGCACATTGGCAGCTCAACAAAACAAGCAAGACACAGGAAAAAATAGGAAAGATTAAGACTCGCAACTCCTTGCGAGGGAAAAGATACTTTTCAAATTTTCTGACATACAGGACATCAGAAAAACTGGAACCTTCAGACTGTGACGGACGTTTGCAGAATCTGACTTGAAGGTAAGAAGGCTGTTTTTTGTGTTTTTGTCATTGTCTTTCTTGTTTATCTATTATTAAAAGGTTCTGTGTGTATTATTTACATTCTGTTAATATAAAACAGTGAATTCAACTCAACTGATTAAATAGATTTAAAACAGTGATCAAATTGTGAAATGAATGGCCATGAATAGGGTACAACGGGGCAAAAGGCACACCTTAAGGAAAACATTTTCTGGTCACAAAATGTGTCAAGATTCAAGAAATACATTTCTTTTTAATTCAGTATTGTTGGAGCAACATCATTTTTTGTGAAAAGAAATAACACAAGGTTGCTTTAAATTGTTTAAATTTTTTTTTTTTTAAAAGGTGGCGAGGGGGCCTTTTATCCAACACCTGGGTTAAACGGCTCCCTCACTAATGTAAAAGGCCCCCAGGGGGGTCATATAGATATAGTGTAGATAACAGGGCAATAGTTATATGGCACAATTTTTCAAAATATGCAAATAATTGTGAGAGAGCAAGATGCTTTTTTGAGTAACAAATTAAGATAATGCTTTTTCAAAATAACTAATTCAGAAAAGGGTGCATAATGTCTTGTTCATTTCAATCACATTTGACATTTCATAACATTTCAAGTATTCTTTAAACAAATGAATCTAAGTGTTTTGTCTCAAAAATGTGATAATTCCCAGGATATTCATTAACTATATACATTTTCAAAATGTAAAAAAAAATTAAATATTAGATCAGATCAGATGACCACAAAATCATTCTTTCGACATTATGCGTAGTGATCTCATGGATCAGAAATATTTTGTAGTGTATAGTGACAAACAGGTATTTAGGGAAGTCCTGTAGTTGTTTTTGATGCCATTTAGTGTTTTGGGAGAAAATTAGATCAAAGGAGCCTTTTACCCCGTCGAGCCTGAAGCCCCGTTGTACCCAGTGGCAGATTTAGGCATCAGGCGACATGGGCATCTTGCCCGGGGCGCACACACAGCCATGAACTCCACCAGCCATCTCATTTACAACCAGGTCAACAACTTTGGGGCGTACTGAAGCAGGTTTAGCCCATATGGGTGCCATACAAGCTAGATCTGCTACTGGTTGTACCCCACTAATTGGTTTCAGTGTATGTTTAGTTTACTATTTCACTTGATTTTGTAAGGCATGAGAAAAATACTTTTTGATAAAATGCTACTTGTGTCAGGCATGGAAAATTAAGCATGTCAGTCTGTCAATCACAATTGTTTGGCCTGCCACTTAGCTTTCATATTCCATTATCTATAATTCATCAATACAGAATAGAAGGCAACATTTCCACATGAATAATATAGAAGGATTGTATGTGTTTTGTGTGTGTGCTTATGTGGAAAAAAGGACTCTTGGTTGGGAGGTGTTTGCTGCTGTGAAACGCAGCCCTTCAGGATTAAAAATAACAACAGCTGGCATCCAGGATGCCATGATGGGGAAAAAGTTACACTGTCACATCTCTTTCATAAACACACATGCTCGCACATCTTTAAATACTGTACACCACCTGGTCACTTTACTGAAACATTACTTAAAGTCAGCAATGACAATGCCTGCTCGCACACAATTGGCATAAATTAATAGATAATAAATAATTGGCATAAATAATAAATAAACAAGCACAAACATACACTTTACAGTGAAGTAAAGTAGACATAAAGTTAACAAGAACACATGTACGTGTCTCAGACATGTGCTTTGCTTGTTCACACACACTGGCCAGTTCTCCTGCACGTATCCTGCATTGAGGTGTGTATTCTCAGAGACCTGATATGTTGCTGACACTCTCTTATTAATGTTTCGCCAATGTTTGGTATGTCAGATCAAACACTTTCCTTGAATTATGGATCCTCTCCACAGGTTATTGAGAATATGATCATTCACTGTCAGATTCCAATTTTTTTCCCATCTGTATTCACAGTTAAAGTAAAATCCACAAACGGAGTCAGGGAGTAGTCATTTATAAATGTCAATAGAATATCTGTATATATATTATTGAAAAAAGAACAGTGGGGTTCCAAGGTCAAGTCCACTTGTGAAAATGTACATATTTGGCTTTATATATATATATATAAAAAAATGTATCCCCTTTTCTCCCCAATTTGGAATGCCCAATGTCCACTACTTAGTAGGTCCTGATGGTGGCGCAGTTACTCACCTCAATCCAGGTGGCGGAGAACAAGTCTCTGTTGTCTCCGCTTCTGATACCGTCTATCCACGCATCTTATCACGTGCCTCGTTGTGCATGACACCGTGGAGACTCACAACATGTGGCGGCTCATGCTACTCTCCGCAATCCACGCATTGAGAGCGAGAACCACTAATCGTGACCACGAGGAGGTTACCCCATATGACTCTACCCTCCCTAGCAACCGGGCCAATTTGGTTGCTTGGGAGACCTGGCTGGAGTCACTCTGCAAGCCCTGGATTCAAACTCACTACTCCAGGGGTGGTAGTCAGCGTCTTTACTCGCTGAGCTACCCAGGCCCCCGTATTTGGCATTTTTCTAAATTAATACCACTTTTCCCCTCAAAAATATAAAATATAATATATAATGTATAAAATATAAATATAATATAAAAATTATATTCTTAGCAGTACAATTTCATTGAACATATTAAAATGTTCCTAATCCTAAGAATATAATTTGTATAATTTCTTAGTATTTGGCATTTTCACCATTTGCTTTAATGACGACATGCAATATCACAAATTGTCTTATTTTGGTAAGGTATAGAAATAGTGCTGAATCTTAAAAATGGTGTAATCAGTTTGTCATAACATTTCTTTATTTTACAATCATCCTTCATAAAAATAATACAAATCCAAGAACTAAACCCATATAAATAATAAACCCACATTTATAATCTTTAACCCCACTATACCTGAAATGAAATAAATTAAAGAAGTTAAGAGGTTCAATAAGTTCCCTTTCCTAGTTCAACTGTCACACAGAAAATGCTACTAAAGCAGAATTAAAAATAGGTTTGTTTGTTTTTTCAGATCATGGGGGCCCTCCACTGCATATTTTGGATGTCTTCCTCATTTAACTCACTTGCTCAATAGAGGCTAGCTCCATGACTTGAATTGGCAGACACCTGAAATGTACAGTGCCAGGGGGTCTCCAGAAGCACTATTGAGAAATATTGGAATATTATATAGAGATTGAAGGGGAATAGTGAAGAACAGCATGAAAATGGAGGGAATATGATTGATAAAGGGAGCAGAAGGGTTAAATGGCACTTACAATATGACTTGTTGAACCTCATGATGAGCTTTTGTTAATGCCGGACAGCTGTGCCCAAAGTATTCCAGCCTGAGTCATCCTACAACAACTGCCCATAATCCATCTCTGGATGTGTTTACACTTGTATTTTGAGCATATGAGTGTTGTGCATAACATAAAGATGGCTTGTCCTTTGGGCTACATTTCTGACTTATTTTTATAAGGTTTGATTACGTTATTATAATGATTATTATTATTACAAATATACAAATCAGCATGACAATTTGAGTGAAGAGTTGAATTGAAAAATGACCATGAATTTAAGAATGTCCCACTTTTGTTTTAATGCCAGCATGCACTCAAGATGGCAATGGACTCCACAAGGTGGTGCAAAACCTGAGCATCTGTTATCCCATTATGTTTTGAGAATGTCCCAAATAACATTTTGTGTGCTTCAATGGAAGAAATTAAACAACATGGTTAACATGGTGGTAAATAAAAACAATTGTGCTTATTCGATGAATGATCTAGTAATAATGCAAAATCTTAAAAGTCTTTTTCTTCATGTTGTCATCAAATTTTTTTAATGTTACATTTTTCAAAATCCTACAACTTTGTTTCCAGTTTGAAATTCAAATGATTAATGTGGACTTCAACTTTGGAACCCCCACTGTATAAGCACAGAGAGCAGTTTATCATATGCATAAGAGCAGCTTATCAGGCCTTTTAATATTGTGTGTGAATTAGCTTTTTTCATTGTGTTTTTTATGTATTTGTGTGTTGCAGGATGCAGAACGGAGGCTGGAATGCCACACTCCCCCTCTCTCTCCTGATAAAAGAGGCGTGTCCTCCAGGAAGTATGTCTCTGGAGGGGGCTGGGGGTGTGCTTTCAGGGGCATCTCTTGAAGGTGAATTTTTCTTGGACTCTATGGATGAGCTAGAGCTTGGGGATGGGGACATTCCAGAACTTTCTGCTTTTTTGAGCCAAGATGAGATCAGCCGCAGTCTGGACCTGGCCCGGGAGGCCATGAGTGATGCAGGTGACCCAAATGACTTTGATCAACCACCAGCCCCCACAGAGCACATCCCTCTTTTCTCAGAAGCCAAAGACCACACACTTCCAGATTCTGCACTAACTCAAATTTCCCAGTCAGCTGACATTGCATCAGGTAAAGTCTCCTCCAATCAGAGTACTGCCCTTGAATCACCTGAAAAGTTTGTCTGCCAAAAATCCATTGCACCAGTATATAAGCAGGACCGGCCCCGGTTAGTTCACAGAGGCTTGGAGCTGAATGAACGAGCTGCTTCGGCTACTGAGTTCTGTAGCCGGGCTGCCACCTTCATTGAGGAGCTCTCTTCCATCTTCAAAGGCTCCACACGTGTGGATCACCAAGGTGATGAAGACTCCTCCTCAACTGACAGTTGTTACCTGTCTCCAAGGAGCCACCGACTGGCCGCACAGCAGGCTCAACAACCTTCGTCATCTTCCTCTTCCTTAGAGCCCCAGCAGGAAGACACACACCAGGGCCAGGCTGATTCAGATATGGCTGAACATCAGGGGCGAGGGGTTAGTCTAGATGGACCCATGGCTCCTCCACAATTCATCCAGAAACTGAAGAGCCAGGAGGTGGCAGAGGGTAGCCCAATACGTCTAGAATGCCGGGTGACAGGGAACCCCCTTCCACTAGTCAGGTATGATAACTATGGTTTTAAGCTATTCAAAAGTTTACAGCTAAATTGTGTAATTTCTGTGTTACTGATGGCATGAAACAAAATCGCTAAAACATTGATTCATTTTAAAACAGGTTTCCTGAACACTCCCCCATCTTGCATTGATTGACAAACTGATAGTCCCGACTTAAAGAAAGACTTAATGAACAGTAAAGTGCTGCCAAGATACTTATTCCTTTGCATAGAATAATTTTTCCTATGTGCCCCCTTTAATATATTTATCAAAGCATTTGTGGAATACTAGCATTTTAGTTGGGTTATTTGTGGTCTGGTTTACTGTTGTACTGTCAAAAATACAAAGGTGAAAGAGGCAACTGTATTACATTTTATTAGGAAAAGTTTTTTAGGGACTTTTGTTGATTTTCTCGTACGTGGTCTCACAGTGAAATCTGAAACTGTTGGCTGACTTTTATTTAGCTAAAATCAGTCTGTGCTTACTGAAATTCAAAACACTGCCCCCATTGGCCAATGCAATAACTGTTGTTGGTCATATGGGCAACTGTGAGCTAAATTTTTCAGGTGAAATGTCCAGGGAGGAGCTCCAAAGTTATGAAGCGAGTATTTATCACCTGTACAGGCAGTAATACAGTGAAGATGAATGCATATTTTAGAAACTGTACCCTACAACCCAAACCTAAACCTAACCATCAGTGGAGAAAAAATGGTATATGTTAGAGGGAAAAATGCAACCTCCTGATCGCACTCATCACTGATTATGCGAACGTGAATCCCAACCCCGGTCTCCCACGCCTCTAACGCAACTAGCTTCCAGTTGCACCACAAAGGGAGATAAACATATGAGCAAATGAAAAATGTCTTATCTGATGGGAGATGACGCTTGTTTCTCGTTTGGAAGGCTGTGTCCTCCGGAGGTCGCATGTCGGCCGCATACGTCAGAGGCTGTCTCATTTCAGAAAAGCGAATAGGACACTTCAAATGCAGCATTGGAACGCAACCTTCTGTCACGGGATTTCGGGGGATGCATCGTAGTGTAGGATATCCAGGTCAGGTTTGGGGAATGTACAATTAATTAATGAAAAAAGGGCTTATATAGTCCAAGAGTCTGCTTCAAATATATATAGATAATTAAACACAACGAATTATAATTAATTAGGAATATACATTATATGCAGACAGGCTATATTAATTTTAATAAACCCTCAATGGAATTGACCCGTAGGCTACCGCAACCAGTCAGTTCGTCCAGTGAACCACTTTGCTAAATTATCTTGATCAATTCTCCAGAAGGTTTATTCTTAGTTATGAGCTTACTCATCAAAGCACGTTAACTTACTTTGATAATATCAGCTCGTAGCTTAAAATCGCACATTAAAGAGGCTTTGTTTTATGACCAACACACACAGACAACCAAGCGTATAATTGGGTTTAATACAAAGAACTAGGATATATCACAAACTTAACAAACATTTAACATATAATAAACATAAAATAAACAAAATAAACACAGTAAGGGAAAGTAAAGAATTATTAGAGGTATGGCAAGCTTATTTCAACAATTAACCCTTTGGAGCCAGCAAGGAAATTACACACTGTGATGCATTTGAATTTCAATGGAATAATACTTGCAAAAATGGACCTATGTGTGGCTGAGCAAGGCTGCGTGGATGTCGCATCTCCGTGGCGTGGAGAGAGAGTTGAAGGGTTGTTCCGAGAAGTTCGACGTTCAGCAGAAGAGAAGAGAGAGGGGTGCCGGGGGGGGGTTGTCCAAGGGGAAGGGAGGAGAGATGAGGTAAGCTGGGAGTTGGGAGCAGCCAAGAAGAGGAGAAGATATAAGAGAGCGAAGGGCCAGTGTGGATGCAATTTATAACCTTAGAAAACGTGTCCCACCTCTCATTGGCTCGACCAATAAGAAGGGTGGAATTTCCAGGCGGGAATTTGGTTTATTGCTCTTTGTTCTAAGGGTGCTCCTTGGTGTGCACCCTGGAGGGGTGGTAGCCAATGAAGAAACTAGGACATATTCTTGTAATACTAATATGTTGTTGTTATCGACATATCATGTACACAGTCATTTTGATCTTCAAAATACCAAGTTATAGAGACCAAATGTGCCACACATATGATTTCAGTTAACCATAGTATGCAAAGTCTGAAACATTAACCCATTAGAGTTTGCAAGAAAACATAGACCAAACAACATAAAGGGAAATCATGAGATGGAACATTAGATACATGTCAATACATTTATCACATGGATATATATATATATATAGAATATATAGGATTAAAAGGGTTCATTTCTCCTTCTCAGTAAGAATTAAGTGAGAATCAGCAATCTCTGCACATTCCTTTGGAGGTCGTAAAAGTCTCCCTTATTTTGGGCATGAGATGGTCCCTTTGTCCCGTCAAGGCTCATTTGCATGACCGGATCCGGCTTTGGCTTGAACAACTCAAAAGATGGTAAAACATAGCAGAATACAATTCTAAGGTAATCTTATATTTATATTCAGCTAGGACAAGTCGTAAGGTTTAATTTGATACCAAGAAACGTGTATTTGGTACACTTAAAAGTGGATATACACTCTTAGGCTATTAAATATATGGCCTCAGAGTTTTACTACACAACTAAACAAATTTCAACTAGTTTTGATCTCTCATCAGAAATACACAGGGATTACGCATATTTCCTTAAGAATAAACATTTCTAGGTTTTAACTGAAAGACACACACACACACACACATTTTTACGTTCAAAGTCTCACATGGCGTTTCTCACATGGTAAAGCACGCGGTGTGAGGTGAGTCACATGGGAAAGGGGCTTGTCAATAGCTGGAGTGTCTCTTTGTTAATAGCGCATTGTGCTGTGGAGACTAGTTGGCGCTATTTCAGTGATTAGGGGAGTTTTAACAGTGGGTTCTTTGTTATTCAGAATGATTAGTCCATTGATTCCTCCAGACGCTACAGTAGGTACTCACAACCCACAATTCTTTGCTTCAACGGAAATGTAAAAAGAAATAACGCCAATTTGCCCGTAAATATTATGTTCAAATGCAAGGAATGTTAGTTTCCAAGTTGAAGAACCTCAGTAGATGGGTGCAGAGTGTATAATATGTATAATTATATTAATATATAATTAAAATAAAGTATTAGACTAAAAGTACACTTGTAAAATCTATTTTCTTTTATTTTTCTGTGTGAATGAGATCACTTTTATTTGCTTGGGAGAAAGGTATGGGGCCACTGTTGCTTGATGATTCAGGAATGTTATATATTTTTCTTGCCAATACTGGAAAGTGAAGTAACAAAAAGATGCTATTTTTAGAGACCCTTTTGCAAGCCAATGCACCAAACTGAGTCCTCCTCAGAGGATGTGACTCCTCAATACTGTGGAATTTCTGAATGATTCCTGCAGATGATGTCATCAATTTAAAAAAAATATCAAATTTTATCCACAGGAATACAATTCGTGACCTTTTTGCAATGGCTCTACTTAATAGGAATTTAAGCTAGTTAGCCAACATGGAAATTTTGGCTGGCTAACTAATAACGATTTTGAAAATGGTCTAAACTGAAATATCTAGAGCAGATCTAGCAGTGGCAATTTCATGTATACCTGTATACCTCAAACACACACAGTGGCACTAAACAGAGAACCCAGGGGGCTGAGATAACAATTTGAGAGTGGATCAACAATGAATAGGCAACTAAGTATGTGCATGTGTAGGTTTACAGATTTCCTTGATGGTGCAACTGGTACATAAGAGGAATTTTCCACATTGTGTGGACATAGTGTCCACTGAGACCACAACTGGAAATTAGTGGTAGCATTTCAGAAAAATATCACAGAATTACAGTGTGTTTTGTAGCTATATTGTCACTGTCTGTAGGCTTTGAGGCAATCCATATGCAGTTGTACACATTAATATATACAGTCTCTTAATTGGAAACAATGGACCTGAAATACTGATGACTCATCTTGCTTTCAATCAAATTTTTGTCCAGTAAAATGCTCTCTAGAATGATAATGTCCCTTCCCCATTCCACCTGTCTCTGACTAGCAATAGCAAACAGCAAATCATTATTCATGGCTGCGATGTATTTAACTAATGCCTATTGGCTATTTAAAGAAATTTTAAGTCCTTATTTACAGTGTGTCCCTTCCCAACTTCAGGATGTAGAGTGAAAAAGTAGTTACAATTTGGTCTATTCTCACCAAAACCGACAGGATCACTACACAAGACATTGATTAAACCACTGGAGCCGAATGGATTACTTTAATGTTGCCTTTATCTGCTTTTAGGGGGCTTCAAAGGTCTGGCCACCATTCACTTGCATTTAAATGACCTATAGAGCTGAAATATTTTTCTGAAAAAAACTTTGTTTGTATTCTACAGACTGAAGAAAGTCATACACATCTGGGATGGCATGAAGTTGAATAAATTATGAGAGAATCTTAATTTTTTGGGTGAAATATCCCTTTAAAATTTTGTTCAAAGAGATTTGCACAATGCTGAAAATATTAGGTGGAACATTTTTGACTTGTTTTGATTTTTGATCGAATTGATTAGAGTTGGAATATTTGAGAAACACTGTGTTATAGAGTATAGACTGCATAAACGCTGAATTTTGCGAGAATCTTGAGAGACTGATCAGCACAGCACACACTTTCCCAACCCAGCAACAGGCGGTTTGAAGACGAGCTGGAGGGGGCAACAGTGAACAGGGATTTTTGCCCATGAGGTGTTGCATAATGAAAGAAGACGGAGATACACTTGGACTTCATGGACATGGTGGTTGCATGCTGGAAATGCAAAGCCTTATCCTTCTCCCTCTCCAACAGAAATATAAATAGTCCTCGGGCCGGCATTGAGGAGCCAGGCTCAGGAATGTGGGCTATGCCATGACTTGACACTTTCCACACAGCTTTACGCTCTCCATTTTCTCCACCTTCTTAGCGAATATGTACTGTAGATGTTCAAAAGAGAGAGAGAGAGAGAGAGCACAGAGAACAAGCCGACAGGTAGATATCTAGAGTATAAGAGGTGTAGCACACTGTAAGAAGGTTCTGTGTATGTTGCCAAGGAGGAAGCAGAGGATGGAAACTTCATCTCAAACGGTTTTATTTTAACACTCAGAAGATAAATAGCTTTTCAGATTTAACAATCACACAGCCTCAGCGGGTGCATGTGCAGGGCTCTCTCTCCTCACTTCTGGGGTGGTTCCTCCTTATATCGCTCTCCCACATACTTACTGCAATCAGAAACAGGTGTTATACATTATAGTGCTCAGGTCTGTGCACCCTTATCACTTTCTCTCTATCCGGACTAATGCTCTATCACACCCCTGCTGCCACACAGACATAGATTAAGTCTGGTGCTGATGGCATCAACAAAGCAATTTTTCTCTCCAGGGATGAATGAACAAAGTGTCATCAGGGTTCCTATACCTTCTGATAATGAATTTCCATGACTTTCCATTACTTTTTCAGTCATTTGTGATTACTGAATAAGGATGTTTTAAAGTCATGTTACTGAGATAAAAAATATATATATATATAATGAGCAATTTATAGCTGATTAAATTTGATAAAATATAGTTTTGTTTTATTAATGTTCTAGTATAATGTTCATGTATACAACTTTCAATGTTAAAGATGTATTAATGGAGAGCCACGAGACGCCATGCGACGTGTGAACGGCGAGCTCTGCGCACTTTGCTTGTTTTTAATACTTTTGATGTCATAAACCAATTTCGATACACCCTGATTCTTAACTATTTTATGAAGCCAATATGTCAAAGAATTCAAACTCCTCGGGCTCTGGAGACATTAATAACACTTAAGTGCTCAAGCAGATACCTCTGTCAGGACCGCAGACCAGGGACTCAATTTGATGGTGCGGCAGGAGAAATTCAACGTCAGGTGTCCAGCATGTCTGTGATGCTGATGAAAATCGTTGCAGGCTCTGAGGATTTGGCTGTAATACATCAATCTATCACTTCCATTGAGGCAAAATTCTTTGAGTTGGTTACTTCAAGAAACGGATTGATTATCTGGAGTCATCGGAGAAGGAATTAGCTGCTAATCTGCTTATTCGACTAATTCGACAGACTTGCAGTGCATTTAGGAAAAACTGGAGGATTTGGAGAATCGTAATCTATGAAACAACTCTTTTTAGGAATTGGTGGAATTCCTGAGCATGAAGAAGGCAGAGATATGGTGAAATTCCTAGTCTGCTAGTCTGCTTGACATAATGGGCCATAAACTGGAAATCGAGCGAGCTCACAGAGACCCGGCTAGCATATCCGCTGAGGGAGACAGGCCCCAATCAATTCTGGCCAAATTTCTGAGATCATCTGATAAAGATCTTGTGTTATGTGAGGCAAGGAGTAAAGGAAAGCTTTCTTGGAAAAACCACAGCATTTTCTTGTTCCCAGACTTTGCGAATTTGACAAGAGAGAAACGTGATCTATTCAAGGAATGCAAGACTCTCTTACATAAACAGAAGATCGGGTATGCTCTGATCTTTCCTAACTGAGAATAGATGTTAAGGATGGCCATAGAGATTTACATGCCTACAGCAAACCCTGTCCTTCATAAAAACATTGGAGTGAGTAAGCCATATGGTGATTTTCATTTTGTTGTTTAGTGGGCCTGTCTCACTGAAAATACGCTCGACTGGCCCGAAGAAGCTGGGCGCTTTCTATGTTTCTTTTTGTGCTGGTTCCGCCTAGCAGCTGGAGTTTGATTTGTGTAATATAATTTATTTGGGACAGCTTGTGGATACATCTCCAAGTTTTTGTAGCTTATGCCTCCTGTGGCCTGGAGTTTGTTTTGTGGAACATCTCTTGCAAGACATTGGAGTGAGTGGGTCTTTTGTGCCTTCATTTATCGGCCTAATGGTCCGGCTTACTGAATATTAATTTTAAAAATATATTTTTTTTGGTGCTGGTTCAGGCAATCCGATGGCAAAGTTGTCATGGGGTCTCTCATAGGCATACATGGACTGGTTGAGTTTAGAGGGATGGACGCCGGTTGGCACTGTCATGCGTGAGGTAAATGCTCGCATTTGTTTTTTTTCTGGTTGTTTAGTGTGGGGGGAGGTCTGGGGTTTGATTGTTACACTAATGTTTGAATGTGGTCTTTATAATATTGTTTTTGATACACAATCTATTTTTTCTAATATATCAAATGTTAATATGAGTGTACTATCTCTCTCCACATAGAATGTGAATGGGTTGAAGCACCCCATAAAAAGTAGGAAGGTTATTTAAACTTTAGAAATATGATATAGTGTTTCTTCAAGAAATGCATCTTTCGCTGCAGGAAGCTGAACAATTTTGGAAGATATGGGGTGGGCATTTTTTCTTTTGTGCTGTCTCAAGTAAGAACAGAGGAGTTATTACATTGATACATAAACTTCTACCATTCAAATGTCTCAAACAGATTAATCATAAATTAGGAAGAGTCATTAATATTTTAGCAGACATTCAGGGGCAAAGGTTGATTTTGGCTAATATATAAGCACCTAATTCTGATGACCTGGGCTTTTTTATAGATCTTGGCGTGATGTTGCAAGCTGCTGGCACCCCTCATGAAATAATATTGGGTGGAGACTTTAATCTTTTGATGGACACAGTCCTTGATCATAGTGAAGCAAAAGTGTGTAAGCCCCCTAGAGCAACACTGATGCTTCACAGGATGTGTAAATGTCTTACAAATATTTGGAGACTTTGAACCCATCTGGTAGGGACTATAAATTTTTTTCATCAGTCCATAACATTTATTCTAGAGTCCCTCATTTCATTGCTCAATTGGAAACATCTTAGTCTCAGATCATGCCCTGGTGAGTTTAGAGGTGTTGCCACATACGGTGAAAAAGAAATCACATAGTTGGCATTTTAATGTATCCCTTTTGAAACATTTTCAACAAATGTTAAAGGCTAAAATTTATGTTTACATGGAGACCAACTGGTCCTCAGTATCCTCTGTGGGCGTGGCTTGGGAGGCACTTAAAGCGGATCTTAGGGTCCGGATCATACAGTATGCGTCATTCACCAAAAAATCTAAAGCAAGAAAACATGTGGAGTTGGAAGGGAATATTAAAAGTGCTGAGGCTGGTGGAGAAATTTTTATCTCAGCTATCTCATAATGCTTTTAAAGAGTTCTATCTTGATCTTTATAATTCCACGTCACATTTCACTGATGAGGATATTAGAAACTTTGTGAAACCACTAGAATTCCCTAAATTGATTCTGAGGCCTAGTCCACACAAATATTTTTCTCTCCATTTTGGCCTTACGTCCACACTGAGATGGCGTTTTTGTCGGCGAAAACTGAGCTTTTTGAAAACACACTCCAAAGTATATACATTTGAAAACGCCATTTTCGCGTTGTACTGTGGACTGTGAAAATGGATTCTTTGGAAAACGATGATGCATTTTTTTTGTCATGTGATCTATCCAACCAAAACTATCAAGATGGCGGCCTGTGTTATAGCGGCACTTTTGTGCCTGATACTTACTTTGATAGCGTTTATTCATTTGGCAGACGCTTATATCCTAATTGACTTACAAAAGAGGAATAACATTAAGGAGACATTTGTATGAAAAGTGCCATACTACAAAGTTTTGCAACAAATTTGTCATTTTTTTATTTATTTTTTTGTGACTGGTGAAGTGCTCTTGGAAAAGATGTGTTTTTAGCCTTTTTTTGAAGACAGAGAGTGAGTCAGCTCACTGTTAAAAAATAAATGTCACTTTGTACAACCTTCACATTGCATTCCTTCAAAGGTGAAGGGAAGTTTCCTCATAAATGGTGTCCGGCGACAAAACATGAAGACAAATGCAGCAGGCATTTTCCACATGCGTTGTGACACGATTTAAGCATTTACATATGTTTCAATGTGGACGAGCAACTTTTGGAAAATGCTTGAAAATGTTAGTGTGGACAGAGAGCGTTCTGATATGAAAACGCAGTTTTCACATGTATCCGGATTAATGTAGACGTAGCCTGAGATAACCTTGGAGGAGCTTGACAAGTTAATTAAGTCCCTACCTACTGGCAAGGCTCTGGGGCCAGATGGTTTTGCCGCAGAATCTTTTAGATCCTATGCTACAGAACTGGCTCCACTTTTGTTAGGAGTTTATACTGAATCATTAAAGAATGGAAAGCTTCCTCCAACTATGACACAAGCCCGAATCAGTCTGATTCTTAAACAGGACAAAGATCCAAGTGAGTGTAAAAGTTATCGTCCAAACTTCCTGATTCAACTAGATGTCAAAATTTTGTAAAAAAATTTGGCTAACTGATTAAGTAAGGTTATGACATCTCTTATACATGATCAGGTGGGGTTTATTCGGGCCGTAGCTCTTCTAAATATATTAGGTGTTTCATCAATATCATGTGGTCAGTAGCGAATTATCAGTCTCTGGTCGCTGCCATCTCACTTGGTATGATATGGTAGAATGGGATTATCTTTTTAAGAGTTTGGAAATATGTGTTCAGAAGTAAATTTATTGGTTGGATTAAGTTACTTTATAGACACCCTGTAGCAGCAGTACAAAGAAATGGATTAATTTCAGATTATTTTACTCTGAACAGGGGCACTCGGTAGGGTTGCCGTCTTTGCCATTATTGTTCTGTCTTGCCCTGGAACCTTTAACCACGGTAAAAAAGAAGGATGATTTTCCTGGAGTGGTTGCAGGAGGTGTGGCGCATAAGCTTCTGCTTTACACAGATGATATTTTATTATTTGTCTCTGATACTACTGGATCTATGCCTTGCCTTCACAGAATAGCATACAAAGTCAGTTGGTCTAAATTCGAAGCTTTGGCTCTGACAATGTTCTGTTCAGTAACGGCCTTCCAGCCGGGTGCATTCCAGTGGCCCAAACAGGGAATTAAGTACTTGGGATTTTATTCCCAGCAAATTTGTCTGACCAAATTAGAATTAATTTGTATAAATTAGTTACATTATACATTAATAATGATCTCTCCCTGTTGATGTCCCCCTCTCTTATTTAAAGCAATTTGATAGCATACGAAGTCCTTCATTTAGAATGGTAAACATCCCAGATTGCATTTTAATAAGTTAAATAGGACGATAGACAAAGGTGGGCTAGGCCTACCCAAGATTTTGTTTTATTACTATGCGTTCAGTCTCAGACATTTGGCACATTGGTCACTTCCACCTGAGAGAGCCCCTCCCTGGTTTGTTATTGAACAGGCAGTTCTTGCCCCTATTTCGCCATTACAAATCCTCTCTATCAAACTAATCAGAAAAGTTAAGTTACAACCCGTTATTTCGCATTTACACTCGGTATGGACTAAAGTGTTGAGATTGTTTAAATCGGACACTTATTTAAATGTTGCCTTGAGCATATGGCAGAACCCAAGATTATGTATTGGCAAGTCCCCTTTCTGCTGGCCAGAGTGGATTGTGAGGGGGGTTACAAAACTCTGTGACCTATATGAGAGTGGATAGTTGAGATCTTTTGAGAATTTGGTTCATCATTTTGGGATGACCAGATCTCAGTTTTATAGGTATATTCAGCTGCACCAGCAAGGCATTAGTGTATTACTCACTGCTAATTCAGTGTCTGTGGGACGGAGATTCAACTTCTCTCAAGAGATTATGTGAGAAAGATACACATTTAGTATTGGAGGAGGGAGTGTGGGCTAGGATTCTAAAAAACATCAAGTCTGTATCTAGAGATGCAAAGTGTTTGCCTTATGCAATTCAAGATTTTACAGAGATCCTATTGGATCCCCTCTAGATTTTATAGGCTTGGTCTTAAAGACACACCCACCTGCTGGCGATGACAATCAGAAGTTGGAGACACAACCCATGACTTTTGGGGGTGTGTTAAGATCCAAGATGTTTGGTTATTTGTGTGTGTTGTGTGACGTCAAATTTTGTTTTACCCCAGACTTTGTATTTTAGGCGATGGGCCCAAATTGTCATACATTTGGGGGAGAAACATAAAAAAAATCATGATTTACAGACAAATTATTTTAAGGGGTTGTAAGTCAGATGGAGCACCATCATTTCAGAGTGGTGTGCAGAGATGGGGAGGGTGGCAGCTTTCGAGGAGGTGGCAAGTAAAAGGCTGGGGTTTAGGGACTTTTTTGTCAGAAAGTTGGGTAGGTATTTGGCAGGTTTGGGGCACTCTCGGGGAAGGGATGTGGAAATTTTACATATTACATTTTTTGTTTGTTTGTTTGTGTGCGTATATTTTATGTGACCACGAGTGTGTGGGGTTAGGGTGGGGCTGGTGATTGGGGAGGGATATTAGTGGGGGTAAATGTTAAGTTGATTCGGTGTGTATGTGTTGTGATTTTCTCTGTTGTGTTTTTCTTTGAATCAAAAAAAAACAAAAACAAAAAAAAAACTGTATTAGTAAATGTAAAAAATAACATTAATCAAGTTTAATAAATGCTGTTGTTGTTCATTGTTAACTTCTAACAATTGTGTTGTAAACTGGTTTTAAGATTTGATAAAGTGAAGGGAAACTTCTGTTCATCGTGTGGCATCAGAAATGTGAACAAGCAAATTCTATAAATGTTCTATGGCTTTTTATCATATCCAAATGGAAGAAAAACTGTTACTTCTGTATTTAGTTTGTGGTCTGAAGATGCAGGTGTGTGGGTTTGTTTGGATAATTTATAGTGCATATTTATTTCTCATGGCATGTGACATGAGCCTGTCATTTTTGGACTGTAGATGGAAGTGTTGCATTTTATTTTGCAAAATGTGTTTTTGTGCAGCTTGACTGACTAGATTTAGGTCTTTTTTTTTAAAGAAACATTCACCTCTCTGAATGAAACAAAAAGGATCCTATAGAGGTACTAATATTTACTAATATAATTATTTAATTAATATAACTAACATTGCAAATATACTGCAATGATTACATGCAGGAGTTACATATCCCAGGGATATATTATGTCTTGACATGTTTGCCATGGTTTGCATTGACTGGCTGATGGTAGATCAGATAGTGAAAAGAGGCAGACTGCCTACAGATCAGGGAATACCAGTGGATGTCCAGTGTTCATTTATCTAACCACCATATAATATAATCAGTGCTCAAATGATTTGAATGAATGACCATGTAACTCCTATGCTTATTCTTTGTGAATCATTTTCCAATGAATGTTAACATATTAAATATATTGACAACATTTGAAAAGAGTGTTGATCATAATTTGAAACTCAGAATTTTTTTCAGAAAATCTATTTTTAATTGTATTGTTTTTATTTGTTTATTGTTTTTACAATTGAGGGGGCATTCTCATATCACTACATTGTTATTGTGGGCATCTCAGGTACACCATTTTTTCACCACATATGGTAGATCCTCTGAACTTCATTTCTAACATGAGGAGTGTTAGACAGAGATAGGCTAGTATTTGTGTTTGTTCATGATCTCATCTCACAGTTTCTTCATATTGTGTAAAAATGGAAATTGTGACGAGAGTAAATGGAGACTCTTATTTCAACAGTAGACAATGATTTATATAAACAGACCAATAGCTCTCTAACTAAGAGCTTTTAGATACATGCATATTCTTGTCTATCTCAGGTCTTTATCAACATTCAGTCTCTTTGAGATAATTGTTCTGGGCAAAATCAGGCCTGTAAAGTACATAGTAACACTTTATTTTACAGTAACTTTAATATTGACTTTACTATTATTAATTACCATAGTAATAACAACAATATGTTAGTACAAACAGCGCTACAAAACAGTGTAAAAATTCCACAGCATTTGCATGTAGTTCATTAGTATTACTCAGTAATTTAATGAAGACTGTAAAACAATGTGTGACCAAGTACACTATACTAAATATTACTATATGATTACATTTATACACTTCAAAAAGTGGTAACTTTCAACTGTTACTTGTAGGTAACAATAGAATACATTTCTGTTTTACTTTTTTAATTACTTTTGTTGGTGAAACTTTTGACGATGCTGGCACAGGAGTCACAAATATTAGGTTACCTTACAAAATATTATTTAAAAGTGAATGTCTACTGGCTGATAGACATCTGTAAGTTGTGATCAAATGTGAATTTCATGTGTATAATCCATTCTTAACTTGTGGAGGGGCCTATGTTATTCAGTTTTGCAGTTTCCCTTACGTACACACAGTCATGGGTGTAAACATTTTCTCACGCACTCTTTTGAAATCCAATCGTGTGTGAAGATACAGCACTAATTTTCTTTTGCATCTACAGAACCTATAAATGACATCATCAGCATGTGTCAGGCCTCTGTCTTTCCCAGTGCAAGCTCCGGTCTGATCTCCCATCAGAGCTGATATCATTTTGAGTCAGCGAACTAAAGAAACCTTCAAACTCCTATAGCTATTGTCCGCTACTCATTCATTGTTTAATATGCAACATCATCGGTCCATGACTTATCGCTGTCTGATCTAAGCTTGTTCTTTCCCCCCCCCTGGTTTTTCTCCTGTGTGTCACAAGACTTCTTGAAGAGCTTGTTGCTTATAAGCTTACACATATGGGATGGCCTGAGGGTGAGTAAATGATGAGAGAATTTTCATGTTTATGATGAACTATTCCTTTAACCATCTTCATGAATTATCTACATGTGATGTTTTTTAGAACAGAATTTGAGTTCACATGTATGCTGGACACTTGCTTGCTCCAACTCATCCATTTGAAAAATATATTTTTGTACAGTAATTATATGTGGGCACAATTTAATTGTCTTTACAATTTATTTGTCCTTGACACTAATTTCAAATGTTTAAGCAGAAACCTTAACATTATATTTTTTTAAATCATGATAAACAAATGTTGACTGGTAGTTTAGTTTTTTCCTTTTGGTATACACTTGATTTTTCTATTCATTGACATTTGCATGCAATTACCCTGTATAGGAAGCCAGTGTGGCAGACTGGTTGCTTGACTTGTCTTTTAGTGATCCGTCCTGACCCGAGGATAGTGACCGGGTGACATCATCTCCGTTAGAAAGGAGCATATCTTCCTCTCACATTCTTCCACTTAAACCATTAAGCCCAATCAGTTGCAGGTGTGGATAGGCAAGGCATTATGTAAACATTGGCTTTGGCAGAGAGATTAATAGTGCAAAGGCTTTGTAAGGTGATAGAGGTGCCTCTATAGGTTTATGCCTCCAAGGAATGAAGCCGAGTGAAGTCTCAGTGTGCTTTTGTTATTGTGTATAAGTGAGCATGTGTGTCTGTGCATGTGCATGCAGGTGAGAATACCAACATCTGCAAAAAACGATAAATGATTGATACATTTGTGAAATATTTTTTTTTAAATTGTGAGAATTTAAAAAGTATCCTTTTAGAGGTAGGGTTGGGGTTAGACTGTAATTCTGATTAGCTTTATAACAACTATGAAAGTCTATGCTATGTCCCCATTTAGATAGCTAAGTTGACATGTGTTTGTGTATGCGTTCACGTTCTCCATGGAATTTCACATCTGTTCCTAAGTATTTTCTTTAGGGCAGTACAGTCATTTGAGACTTCCCTTTGTAATGTTACACAATTACTCTGGTAATTTATCATAGTGATATGATTCATTCGTCATTCATTCATCTAGTTGATCAGTGTGTCCACCCTAGAAGATTACTGCCGCGTCCCAATACACAAAGCCAGCAGCAAATCCCTTCTGCCTACAGCAGAATACAAGAACACACATGAAATAGGAAGCATTCAAAAGTGAGAATCATTTTGTCCATTTTAAATGTGTATTGAATTGCCTTCACATAAACATAGGTTTAGTGGACATTTTTAATATTATTTATGAAGCATCAAGACAAATTGTGGTCAGCACATACCATATTAATACTTACTGTAAGGGAACCCATATCTAATGTAGTCTTGGTCATATTTTCTTTTACCTTGAATAGTTTTTAATGGTTTTCAAAGACTGCATGTCACGCATAATTTGGCAAGCTTCTATGGTACATTATTATTTGCATCTAGCATTGTTTTATTCCTTGCTTTCCTGGGTTGAGAACCCCTTATTTAAATGATTTCTCTTATTTATTTTATTTCTATTTTCATTTATAAATTAATTGAATTGTGTTTAACCAAACTGATTTGGTATTTCAAAATGCTTTTAATTAATTTATGTGAAGATAGGTAAAAAGTTTCTCTTAGAGTCTGTTTTGTGTATGGTTTAATATTTCATTCCTGTTATCTAAACTCTTGTTATCTTTTGTTAAAGATTATAAATGTTGCCAGGCACATCTTTCAACAATGGGACTAAATGTTATCAGCCACCAAGAAGAATGTCCCACTAACCTTTTACAATGTAACTGTCAACGACTGCCTGTTCACTTCATTAATCTGTCAGGAAACAATATCTCTTGTCCATTTTTGCAAGAATTTGTTGTGGAAGGGGTTTAACAATTGCACAAAACTGAAACACATACAATCATAACACAAACGCAGAACAGAGAGACATGAACACACGTATAATGCACGCACTACACACAGCAGGAGGACACGGTTCTCATTATAATAAAACTAATTGGAAACAAAGTGACGAGGAAGTTATGTTCACCCGTGGGAGCACATTTTGTGTGTGTGAGCATATGTGTGTATTCATTACTTCTCTGGTTAATGGCTCTATCTCATTTTATTACTTGTTTCCCTTGGGCATGTGCTTTGATGAGGATGCCAGATCTTAGCAGGAGATCCTCGCTCATACTTCTAAAAATGCCCCTTGCAGTGGCTCTCAATAACAAGCTCCAGCTTTCAAGACAACGTTCACCCTTTCACCCCCAAAAAAGAGAGAAAGATGTTTAAGTTTCCACCGAGTTCTTTATGAATAAATATTAAATTGTTAGGCTTTACACTATAACAAAGAAGTGTATACTACATGCAGTTGTTACTTGAAAGAGATAGTTCACCCCAAAATGAAATTCTCTCATCATTTACTCACTCACATGCCATCCCAGATGAGTATGAATTTCTTTCTTCATCTGAAAATAAGATTTTTAGATTTTTGTGTAGGTCCATACAATGCAAGTGAATGGTGGCCAGAACTTTGAAGCTCCAAAAAGCACATAAAGGCAGCATTAAAGTAATCCATTCATGCACTAGGAAGTGTAATTGAGCTTAAAATAATGATCATGCCTAGATATTGCAATGTCAAGATGAAAAAGGAGTTATATTTTGGTCTGTTCTCACCCAAAACTGGATCACTTCAGAAGACATTGAATAAATACTGGAGTCGAATGGATTATATTAATGCTGCCTTTATCTGCTTTTTGGAGCTTCAAAAATCTGGCCACCATTTACTTGCATTGTGAGAATCAACAGAGTTGAAACATTCTTCTAAAAATCTTTGTTTGTGTTCTACATGAGATAGAAAGCCATGCATATCTGGGATGGTTGAGGGTGAGTAAATGATAAGAGAATTTTTATTTTTGGGTGGACTATCCCTTTCAGGATCTATATTTACATGACCTTTTTAAAATTACTTGGTAACTTTAAAATAAGGCTGTTTTTCAGGGGTGGTGCCAGAGAATTGTGTTTGCTGGTCTATGGGGGTGCCCAGATCACTGACAGGGGGAGCTGGGCTAATATGTGAAAATTAAATTAGGCACAAACACAAGATTTTAATATCTATTCGTATGCGGTGACTAGAAATTGCTACAGCATTACCAGTCTGTCACAGTATGAAAGCCAGTGCATTTCCTGAGGAAGATTTTCCACACATAAATAAAAAAATGTGTGTATTATTGTTGTCTAGTGGGGTATAGGGGCATGTTCCCATAGGATAATTGTTTAGCAAAAACAGAACTAAAGCATTAAATTCTGTTTACTTTTGGAGCATTTTTTATTGTTGAAGGAACATAGTGTAGCACAAATAGATGGGCTAAAATATTTAATAAAGACCCTCATCGCTGGCAAATGACTGGATGCTTTTGCAGGTTGAATTTCAATTTATTGAATGTAAATATCCACTTCATCCCACACTCTTTTTGCTCTTCTCCATTTATTTAGTTGTATAAAAAAGTGAGAATATGCTCCAAATGTTTCAGTATGTGAGCTGTCCAAGTGATTCACGGACTGAATTTGATTAAAACAGCCAACAGAAATACATTAGCCTACACAGGACACGATTGCTGAAAAACAGTCAGGGAAAATGTTTGTCATCTTTAAGAATAGGCTAACAAATGTGTTGGGGATGCTAGGGGGGTACTATAGACTTACATGAGGAGGCAGAAGCACCTGCAAGGCCCTCCTTAGCGCCACCAATGCTGTATTTGTTAACATTAGTAAATGCATTAGGTATCGTGAACTAACTACAAACAATATTTTATTAAAGCATTTATTAATATAATTTGTCAAAATACTATTGTTTATTGTTTGTTCATAGTTCAAGTATTAACTAATGTTAACATATACAACTTTTAGTTTAAAAAATCTATTGGTCTATGTTGAAATTTACATTAGCTAAGATGAATAAACACTGTAAAAGTATTGTTCATTGTTGTTTCATGTTAGCTAATTTCGTTATAGGAATAGTTCACCCAAAAATGAACATTCATGCATAATTTACTCACCCTCATGCCATCCCAGATGTGTACAACATTCTTTCTTCTGAAGAATCAAGTAAATGGTGGCCAGAAATTAGAAGGCCCAAAAGGCAGCATAAAAGTAAGCCATATGACTCCAATGGTTAAATCTATATTGTCTGAAGCGTTATGATAGGTGTGGGTGAAAAACAGATCAATATTTAAGTCAATCTCCACCTTTGACCAGCCCCGACCAGCAAGTGGCTAAATGTGAAAGTGAAAGTGGATATTTACTGTAAAAAAAGGACTTACATTTCTGATGAAGACTCATTAAATCAAGTAGAAGAGAAATGATTGTGACAAGATCAATTGATGGAACCAAATATTAAGTAATGATTAAAACATTCTTTGCAGTGTACATCTAAAAACATAAACTACTTTAAATATTTAATATTAAATAATAAATTGTAATATAAAAAATATTACACAGCAACAATATTTTTGAGGATTGTTATGTTTCTTTTCCTAATACCTACATTTCCTTATTTACTGTACATACATTTGTATTAACAGTTAAACCATGAAACCTATAAACTTGGTTTGTAGGTTCCATGGTAGACTCTGAAGGACAGCGATTTATAATAAAAATATAGCTCTAATCTTTTCCACTTTATAGTAGCATAACAATGAAAGTAATCCCATCAATGTAGTGATATAGATTTTATTGTTATCAACACTGTGGTCCTGTGTGTTCATTCTGTTTTCTTTAGCTCATTCTGATACTGTTGATGTGAGGCATTGGAGCTGAGAAACCTTGCTGTCACTCTTAACCATATAGAAGATATTTAAACTGTTAACATGGTTCATTTTTTATTTGCTCCAAACCAAAGTGGATCCATCCTGTTTTATAGAGGCTATAAATGGATTTTATACCCCTTTTTCCTTTGATAATATTTACTGTGGTTGAAGAGCCTTTGGACTGTGTGGTCCGATTGTTGTAAGACCCTAAACACCTGGTACTCTTTGTTTACATAGCTTCTTCAAACACTAACGGGACGGAAATGTGATGCATTACGATTGTGTTTAAGACTGAGACTAAGACATGTTCAGATGTAACACGCAGTAGTGCAGAAATGTCCTCGAAAGGACACATAATTGCTTTATTTTTATACAGTACATCAGAGCATACCTGCAGTAATAATTATTGATGCCTGTTCTTTTACATAGTGTGAGAAACAGAAGAAGAATGAGAGAGAGGGAAAGAACAAGTCTAGCACAAGAGTGAAAATCGATGTTTTCTTCCCTTTACCAACATTCATGGAGTAAACCACAAGAGGACTCATCGTGCAAATAGAGCATTTTCTAACTTGAATTGGAATTTAAGAGAGGCAAAAAAGGAGGGAAGATACGGAGAAGCATGGACAAATAGAGAAGAGTCTTACTTGGGTAAAGAAGGTCAAATATAAACAGAGTGAGACACAGTAAAAATGGGAGCTAAGAGGAATTCCAGTTTGAAAACATTTTGGTTGGCTGCAAAAAGAACCATAACTGTGTCACTGTACTCCACAGAACAAACATGCAAGCTTTGCTCTTGGGTTTGTGGCTCAACAAACACAAGTACATGCACTCATCGTTCTTAAATGGGGTGAGGTCATAAAGGATTCAAAATAAGATGCCAATTAAGAGTGATTATTTTACTTTAAAATTATCACTAAATTCACTGTTTGATCTGTGGGAAAAGATCTCAGTCGGTTTTTATACCTGCTCTTGTTTGGTAAGCATCAGTAGCTTGTAATTATGATGTCATCTCATAAACATGAAACTGCACCGGGTGATTCAGGTGTTTATGTGTGTGTGATACATTTGAAACATAATGATCAGTGATAAAGCAGAGATTAATCATTGATTTGATGGGGTCAATCCATTTGGTACTGACCCCATATTTCTTGTGTCATGTTTATGTGCATTAGTCACTATCATGAGGTCTGAGCTTTGCGCGAGAAGTTTCAACACATCTCTATATATTGGAAATGCTGACCTGAATTCTGGCCTAAATCCCAGCCCATCATTAACTTCACGTAGGTTTTGTCAGGCAGATGAATGCTGTGTTATGATAAGCTTGTGGCATTTTCCACAACTTCACATTGTTTTTCATAGACCCAAAAGTGGTGTTAAAAAATCTGAGACCACACTGAAATCCAAATTAAAAGATGTTATGCAGAATGACAGCATCAGTCACCATTAATTTCTATTTTATGGTGAGATGCAATGAAAGTGAGTGGTGAATGAGACCATCTAACATCTCCTTTTGTGTTCCTATATGGGTTTGGAACAATATGAGGGTGAGTAAATGATGACAGAATTGTCATATTTCTGTAAACTACAGTATCCCTTTAAGCTGTCTTTTGTGTATGATAATCTTTTGCCTGCTGGTTATTATACTAACAATGGCTATAGACTGAAGTTCAGAACAGTAACTGTGTTCAGCGCAGGGCACTTTAATGCCTTTATTGATTCAATTACTGTATGATGTAACCCTTAGCAACAGTGTTTTGTGTGTGCCAAGATGACAGTGCAGTGTACAGCAGGCACCCGGGACTGAGGAAAAACACAGACATACAATTACACACATAAAAATGTAAACATGCATACACACACAATGAGATCTCACTTGAGAGGACATGCAAGCACACACATTAAATACAGTACTTTTACATACATGGCAATAATCAGAAACAGAATTATAAAAGACAATATTCTGATTAATCTTTTTACTTGACCTGCTTTTTACTAGAGTTATTCCATTCAGGCACATTCATGACATCATCAAACAGTGTGATTGCTTGCTGTAGCTTTTGTGTTATAAATAGGGGTGGGTAAAAATTATTAATTTCCGATGCATCGCAATCTTCACTTGAACCACCTCGATATCAGTTCCTAAATCCCAAGAATGATCTTTTACTCTGTTTTGTGTAATGTGTGTCTAAAGACGAGATCCACGCAATGATCTGACATTGACTAATAAATCTTTTAATACCTTTTCTGTTCTCTACAGTGAGTTGTTGATGAAAAACAACAAAAAATAAACATTTAATTCTAATCATGCAGAGCACAGATGAGATAAAGCCGTTTGAGTCTCTCTCGTTCATATGCACTCATTTACAGGTGCTTTTTACAGAACTGCCGGTTTAGTACCTGTATTAGCAATTGTTCAACATATGAATGTAAGCTGCACCCCCAAGTGTCACTGCAATGGTGGAGTGTGTAAACATGATGTGGATGCGGTCCGTCCGCAAATTCACACTTGGACGGACTGCCCGTTCGATTCCCCACTTTGTCCCACTTTTCCCATTCCTGTTTACTGTCTCCACTCTTAATATTTCCTTAAATTCTATTTATAATACTAATTAAAAATTGATATGAGTTGATTTCCTCGCAGATTTGGTCACAGTGACGGTAAGGGAGTTGAGACAAAGGTTTGAGCTGGTTAAAATGACCAACAGTGTTACTACAGTAATATGGTGTTAATATAGTAACCATACTTAATTTTATAGTTACTGTGATTTTACTTCAAAATACCATGGTGATACTTTGGTTAATATATTTAAACTAGGGTTCGTTTTTGTAAGGGAAGGTTAGATTTAGAGGTTGTTGTTGGGTGTTTGTGGGACTCTTAACTAAACACAATAATCACACTGCAGTGATGCCCGTATAGTGTGTGTTAGTATTTAATATTGAAGTAAATGGTAAGTAAATAGCCACACCCTTCATTTAATCCTGGAGTGAAAGTGTAATATAGGTGGTTACTGAGATTAAGGTAGTATTTTAGTGAACATGTAATTCTAACATGGTAGCCCTCTCCCCAGCTTTTTTGTTTAATGTTACTCATATTGCTGGAGACTTCATCTCATGTGAGTGGTCATGCTTTTATACATAAAGGATGTTTCGAAATTACAATTAATTTCTTTAGTAGCAAAAGTTTTGAAATAAGGAAAAATTACTGACTGCACATTTATACAAATAACAGTCAGTGAAGCATAAATATGTAATTACGCAGTGCTCTTTTAAAGGTGAAGTGAGTCATTTCGGCACATTGGTGGCACAGAGCAGAAATTCAAACTGTTTGTTTAAGTGGCTTAATTGGGATGAACATAACATTGGCACAAAAAAGGGTGTACATTTGTGGCAGGACAACTTGCTTTTCTGAACAACTACAGACTAGGAAGCGTTTAAAATTAGTTTGAAAAAAGTACATTATTTTTCCAATTATTTTTAGTGCCGCCAGGGGCACAGAAATTATACAAGTAATTTTCAAGGTAATTAGAACATGATGTTTAAATGTCATTTCTCATTCTCACAATATTGTTTTAATGATACCAATGGTCAGATTATTGCTGTACATAGTCATTAACTAATCAACAAATGTAAATCCACTCTCCCTTTCCTTTCCCTTGTGCTGTGAGTATGATTTCCTGTTGATAGGGAGATAAATGAATCCCCTCTTTGCTTATTGACAAAGTAAGCAAGCCTGTGTGCAGAACTGATAAAACTGACCAAATTTTCTCAGAGGGAGAGAGAGTGATGATAATGATGCCGATGATGTCATAAGAGCAGTCACAGTAATGATTGAAAACAGCAACATTAAAGGGATAGTACACCCAAAAAATACAAATTCTGTTATAACTTAAACTCAGCATCCTTCAGTGGAACACACAATGATATGTTGGGCAGCCCCATTCACTGATCAATCACTGATTGTATGAAAAAAAAAGGTGAAAGGGAAAGGTGACTGAGACTAACATATTCTAACATAATAACATCTCCTTTTGTGTTCCATGGAAGAACGAAAAACAACATGAGGGTGAGTAAATGATGATGATTTTTGAGCAAACTGTCTCTTTAACATACAGCAATAACCACAGACAACATTAGAGACAGAAATAAATAAGCGCAGTATTGCTGGTGAGAATGAGGAGAAGACGTGGATAGAGGTTCCACCAAAGGTTCCACTCTCAAAGAGCGATGTGAAACAGCACACACACGCAGTGGTGGATTTAGGCATTGGCGACATGGGCAGTCGCCCAGGGTGGCATCTTGCGGAGGGGCGGCACAAAGCGGCGGCTAACACCGCTACTGCACACACGTTGAATGACTTCACAAATTCACTTTATTGTTAAGACTCAAGGCACACACTCATGCTCACACAGACAATGTAAAGAACAGGGTGGTTTTAACAAGGATTCTGTCACTTTGGCATGCTGAAGTCTGTTTGCTAATGCACAAATAGGCACACTGACGTCCATCTGCCTGGTGATTCTATAAGGGAAAACTTTCTGCATTAACTTAGCTTATGGTCAGGGCATGTGGGCAGTAACATGTGTGGAATAAAGATGTTACATCCAAGGTCAAAGCACAGACACACATTTCTGAGGAGGAGGAGGGGGGAATGGCATGCTAGGTTCATTGGGTCTACCTTGACGCTGCGTTTGGTAAGGCTGTTAGGCCTGAACGTGGCTGAATTCTTGTGTTCGGGCCAACAGACTGGTAGTCTTTGAACCTTAACCTGCAATCAATTATGTAGCTTGTGTCACCCATATATAAAATTGAACTTGAGCATTGTTTGTGACTTCAGTTTAATTGTGACAATTGCATTCAAATTGTCTGCTTTTATGACTGGGTTATTGTATTTGCATGCCTGTTGGTGTGTCTGTGTTTGTGTGTACATTTGGATGCACGCAGGTGAACGTGGGTGTGTGCATGCATGTGTTTGTTTGCATGTCTGTAAATTAATGACCCTGTTTATGCCTGATATTAACATCTGTTTCGGACAATCTGATCTCAATGGGGCAGCATGTCAAATGCAGGCATCCCTCCAAACCATATTCAGAGGTTGTAAAAAATGCATGTGACCTGATACATCCTGGAGAACAATAGTGAAGGACTGCCTTCTCACCAGTCAATCCACCATGAAACTTTCAATGGAACTTTGCAGATTATTTGCACCCTTAAAAGTAAATTACCCTCCTACTGAAAATTTGGAAAAGCATATATATATATATATATATATATACACACACACATACACACATACACAGAACTTCACCAAACTTTTCTGCTTTACAAGATATCAACATACTGTATATTTGAATAGAGCTCAACAATGCTCGCCCACTTTTTTGTTGTTGCCGTTTTGGTTTGGAAAGTTTTCACATTAATTTTCTCCATAGGGATGTCCTAAAATGCTTCACAAGAGTTCTAAGCCATGATTCATGAATCAAATCAAACCAGCTTTGTTTTGAATCATAATATTACAAACTCTGATTTGAAGGTATAATGTATAAATTGGAAAGAAGTTACTCAAAAAAAACAATTCTTAAACTGAAGTTGAAATAATACAGACTGATGGCATCAACAGAAGAATAGAACATCGATTAACAACAAAGCAACTATGTGTCGACATTTTGTGTGCTTTTTTTTTTTTTTGCACTTTATCGTGCAGTAACAAACAGACGTATTGAGTGTTGCAAGTTTGCATTCAATACATTCAGAATCCCTCCCCTTGCCGAAATCAAATAACGATAGTCACTGAAAACACATCTGAGATGCATGTTATAGTTACGCTCAGTAATTTTTATTTATATTGACTTGGACTTACACTGACAACTAGTGGTGTGGATTCAGCATTCAATGCAATAGTGTTTAGTTACCTATACCATTGAAGAAATTCACTATTCACAGTCAGCCATGATTAATTTAATCCATGAGTGAAAGTATCAAAAAACAGGGTGTAGTATTCGGCTGGTCTTTATGTAGAATAAAATAGCTTTTATAAGGTTACTGTTATGACTGGAGTCGTAATCTCATGTAAGTGGTCATGATTTTATAATTATGTTTCAAAATGATTAATCATTTCTTTAGAAGTAAAACCTTTTTAATTAGGAACAAAATTACTGAGTGCACCTGTAATACCAGGAATAAATGGGTGTGTGTCGCCTGACCACTTGCGAATGGATCACCTGAGATGGATGTTAATACCAGGTGTTAACAAGGGCGATGGTGTATTAAGGTATGAGTAAATGAAAATGAGTGTATAAAAAGTGTGTTTCCAGTACATGCTAAAATATTTTAATAGCAGATCGGATCTTTGTTACCCAGCACATTGGGACAGAATTGCAGTCCATCTATTTAACTGTCAAAAGACACAGACCTACTTACGTATCTGGCCAACTGCTCATATTGTCATTTCTCTCTTATTCTATCTCTGCTTCTTGGTGATTGTGATTTCAAGCTCAATTACACTTTTATATATCGAAATTAATAAATGCTGTTAGAACATTGTTACTTTATGGTACATAGTGCATTAACTAATCTTATCGTATGTAGAACCTTATTGTAACGTGTGACCAAATGTAATTTGTATGTGCTATATAAACTCAAATTAGCAGACATACACACAAAGAAGCCTTTTCACTGGTTAAAAATACAGGGAAACCTTTACTCCATTTCAGCTGAGCTCATGTGCTGGATGTTTTTTCTATTTTCTCAATGTTGTGCCAGTCATTCACTGTTCTGAATAGATGATAAACCTCAGTAATCCTCATGTCTCACGCTTGTTTGGATTTATTTGTCAAATTAATTGTTTGTTTGTTTAGAGTACATGATATAAGTTGTAAAGTTGACCATGTTGGAAGTTAGTGAACCCAGAGAGGAGTTTGTGTTGTCTAGGCTCCTTGAGGAAATACAGAGGTCACCATTGGAAAGCATCTTGAGATGATGCTATGTTCTTTGGAATACTTGGAACAGACCGATAGAAGAAGAGAGGTGAAAATAAAAATATCATAGTGATTATTTGCAATATACTGCTTTTAAAGCTGACGTGTGTAAAGATGCCAAGATTTAAAGTAGAAGAAGAATCGGATCGCTTTAGTTGACATGTATTAAGCCACTCAAATCATGAGGAATACTTTTAAACTGCCATTATGTGCTTTTTGGGCTTTGAAAGTTTTTGACTAACTTGACTGCACTGTATGTATAAAAAGGCATTAAATATTGTTAAAAACAACTTTGTTTGTGGCCCGCAGAAAGTCATATGAGCTTGAGATGGATAAGGATCAGTAATGATAAAAGAAAGAGAACAGGAAAAAGTAGTACCTATGCTGCCACTTTTTTGGTGTCCTCAAAGAGGAGAAAATATTCATAAATAATAGTATTTTGTTTTTGTAAATTCTAAAAATGCTAAAATGTGGTGTAAAAGTAGGGTTATTGATTGGGTTTGGGTTAGAAGTCACTATAAGTAGAATACTGTATAAAATAATAGAAGTATATGGCATGCCCTCATGTACATAGCCAGGTGTGTGTGTGTGTGTGTGTGTGTGTGTGTGTGTGTGTGTGTGTGTGTGTGTGTGTGTGTGTGTGTGTGTGTGTGTGTGTGTGTTGGCGGGTTTGGGTGGTTTACGAGGACTTTATTTTTTAGGTTACAAACAGGTAATTACAAGGGTATTATGTTATAAACATGGTTTATGAGGAAATTTGGAACAACTTTATAACTATGTCCTGTCTCTAATGGAATTGTCATGTATCTTTTGGCAACATTGTGAGGCCCAAACCAGAAATCACCTCAATAAAATCACCTCATCATAAACAGAATGATGTTCTACTGAAAATCTAAAATGGCAGAAAGGCTTCTGTGAGGGTTTGGTTTAGGGATAGGGGATATCAAATATAATTAGCCTAGTATAAAAACAATAGAAATCAATGGGTAGTCCCCACCATGCTAGAAAAAACTAATCTGTGAATTTCATTGAAGTGTTGGTAGGGGAGAAAGTCTTCATTCATACATAACACTTTAACCAGACTTCCTTCTAAATATAAAAATGGGTGTGGATGCCTCAATGCATCAGTGTGTACCAGTGTGTGCTGTTTACAAATGCCCGGATGCACGAGAATGTGTGTGCGGGTATGTGCAAATTCATAGCTCTCTTTGCAACAAGTCCTATAAATACCCCACCCAAATGTTACACCTGTTTATTGACTGAAAGGCTAAGAGTCACTCAGTGGGAGTTTTACTAACTAACTGTGAAGGTCTGTGCTATGTTATAATCCCAATATGCCACAACATGTCTAAACCTCACCCTAAATAAAGGATTAGCTGTACTGTATACAACACAATTGTGTTATTGTGCAAATATATAACATGCCTCTGCCGGTTCCAAAAACAGTTATCGGTGATAAGGCAGCATATGCTTCTGTATCTCCCAGAATGTCACAGAATTAATTGATCAAGCAGGTGAGAACCATCTGTTTGACAAAGACCAGGTGCTGTTTGCACTTTTTTTTTTATAGCTTGCTGCAATGAGGGCTATTTTAATACCAGCAAGAAGGTGCTATATCTGTCGGAGACTCAGTGCATTTGGGTGTATATGAACTGTGCTGTGTAGACAGGGATTCAACAGACAGACCCAAGGTCCACAGAGGAAAATTTAATTGCTCAGAAGTTGCTCTTTTATGGTTCAGGAGGCTTAATGGAGGTCTCAGTTATACTTCCTTTAAGCATTAACCTTTTTTTCTCAGATCTACTAAATCTCTTAAAGGGATAGTTCACCCAAAAATGAAAATTCTCTTATCCTTTACTCACCTTCATGCCATCCCAGATGTGTGTGACTTTCTGTCTTTTGCAGAACACAAATTATGATTTTTAGAAGAATATTTCAGTTCTGTAGGTCCATACAATGCAAGTGAATGGGTGCCAAAATTTTGAAGCTCCAAAAATCATATAAAGGCAGTATAAAATAATCCATATTACTCCAATGGTTAAATCCATGTCTTCTGAAGAATGTGAATCACCAAAAACACAAGAAAGTGGAGTGAAGTTAAAGTGTAGATTGACTGAGCTGGAAGGAGAATTTAAAGTAAAATTGGACTTAAATATTGATCTGTTTCTCACCTACACCTATCAAATCGCTTCTGAAGACATTGATTTAACTACTGGAGTCGTATGGCTTACGTTTATTCTGATTTATGTGATTTTTGGAGCTTCAAAATTGTGGCACCATTCACTTGCATAGTATGGACCTAAAGAGCTGAGAAATACTTCTACAAATGTTAATTTTAGTTCAGCAAATGAAAGTCAGTCACACATCTGGTATGGCATAAGGATGAGTAAATGATGAGATAATTTGTATTTTTGGGTGAATTATTCCTGGAGACACAAATCAGATAACTGGGGACTTGACAAGCAGGAGACATAAGCAAAAATACACAAAAATAGGAATTCAAATACACACTGACAGGTGTATGCATATGTAGTTTGCAGACTGATAACAATGACTGCAGCTTGTGTGTGTGTGTGTGTGTGTGTGTGTGTGTGTGTGTGTGTGTGTGTGTGTGTGCGCGCGCAGGTATCACATTTTTGAAAATGTCCTCACTAATATAGGAAACTTGTTGAAAACCTATTAGCGCTCCTCACTAGTAAAAAAAAAAAGTTCACACCAAAAATGATAGCTAAAATGATAACTGTAATGATAACTATATTAGATTCCACACCAACAGACGATAACATTCTGCTAATTCTGCTCATCTTTAAAGTTGGATGGATTTAGTTTTTATCATTCATCATCAGGAAGAACATCGCCCTGAAAGTGATCCAAACGATATTATTCCTCAGTGACGCTATCATTTTCAAATCATTTTCTTAGAGTTAGAATGATTTTTAAAACTTTATTGTTATAGTTATCATTATAGATATAATTCTTGTTGTGAACAGGCTTTTACTCTTTTAATCTGCAGATTCAAAAAATCCCATAGACTCACACTGAAGGGCCATATCTAGGGGACAGAATCTAGGGGACAGAATATCATATAAATTTAGGCTCTTTTATGCCAGTAAGTAACCTCCTAGCAAGCACACAGAACAGTCTGTATCAAATTTGGGTTGAGTTGTAAACTGCATCTTAAAGTTGGAAAAAGTCTTGAATTCAAGGCCAATTCGAAAAGCAGACCAAAATCAAATATTTCAATTGACACAGGAATGTTAATTTGAGGACTCGCTGGATTAGTGTTTGAAACGATTTGCAAAAGAGAGAATGAAAAAGAAAAAAATAGAGAGTGGGCAAAATGGACATGTGCCAAAGGGTTGTAGTGCCATTGAATATTCATTCACAGGCTGTCTATCTCTCCCTGTCTATGTCCTCAAGTATACACACAAACACACACACACACACACACACACACACACACAAAAACTCTCTGGCTGAACTTATTCCAATCATGGATATTGGTTCCCTGTGTTTAAAATCAGTTTTCTTAAATTAAAATGACCATGTAATCTCAGTTGATATACTTCAAGTAGAGAGAACCTAATAGAACAGAGTTAGCCCAAATGAATTAGACATGTTAAATGAATTAAAATGAATCTCTTTCTGTGATTATCAAGCTAATGCAATTAATGCTATACTAAATTCATACAAATAGATAACAGCCTGCTGTGATTATCATAGCAATTGCTCAATACGTGAAGCAATATAAAACATTCACATGTACCTGTCCTCAGCCTAAGCTCAAGCTCCACTCTTCAGCATGATGGTAACCACAAACAGAAACTCTTCTAAATCTCAACACAACAAAACATTTAAACACCATTTACATTCTTTTTGCAAAAAAAAAAAAGTCTTAATTTTGTACACTTTCTCCCAGTATCGAGTGTCATGCAAAGCATTCTGGGAAATAGAAATCCCCTGCTGTGTTTAAGTTAACAACGAAGAAATTCATGTTTTCCCAACACAAATAGATTAAGTAAAGCTTGAAAGAATTGAAACAACTTAGTTTATTTGAGTTCACTTGGTTACATTATTATTATTATTATTATTTGATCAATAAGAACAAGTGTGGAATCAGTGAAACTGACAATGGTGAGAATACATTTTTTTGAGTGTATAGAATTTTGCATTTCAGCTTCCTGCTCCCTTCCTCCCTCCCTCTCTCTCTCTCTCTTTCTCTCTCTCTCTCTCTATCTGTCTCTCTCTTTCTCTCTCTGCCTCTCTCTCTCTCTCTTCTTAGCCTTGAGTGTGTGCTTTTGCTTCAATCAGTGCTACTCACAGTACATGTATGAGTGACTGCATGATCTCTCGGGCTTGTATAGGCATTCACAGAAAGTGTGTGGGCATTTCCTATACATTCAGAATTTGAATGTTTAGTCACTGTTTTTGGATATACGTTTGAAAGCAAGTGAAGCATAGAGCTCTGGTAAGTTCAAATGAACCTTGAACTCTAAAAAAGTGAATTTATAGAAATCAGTTATTCTTTACCTCCTGCTGCCTCAGTCATCTTTAAAAAAGCCTTTGAATTTCCGAAATGTTTTGAAAATGTAATATCAAATTGTAGATGTATTTATTTATTTATTATTTGATATAGGCTTTGGTACAAATTTGTTACATATTTAAAATGTTTGTTCAAGCAATCACATGTAATTAACCTGTTTATCTTATACTCTGTAAATGTATTATCATCTTTTATATGATTATCTTTATCTCAGGTTACATCTATTTGAAAGAGTATGATACATTTATCAGAGGAGATCATGTGATTTGTCCAGTTACTGTATCTCTTTAACAATTAACTGTGTATTGTTACTAAATACAATATGATGTGCTAAGCATTACATTTAATATTTAGGAAACTGGAATTTTTTTATACTATATGGTCTATTATGTCTATAATAGCAAATAAACAGACATTACAGAGAGGTGGATGAACAAAGTGAATATATGGACCACAAAGGACAGAATTTGCATTTGAACTTGGTACATGAGCTTTGGGACAGTAAGTATATACTCTAGAAAGACAGTTCTGAGTAGAATTAGTAGATATTGTGAAAGCACTGTACCAAGTAGTTAGTGAGATGGAAAATACCATCAGAATTATTCAGATGATGCTTATAAATCAAGTGTAAGAGTGTGGGTTTCCCATCAGACATAGGCTGGTTAATGTCACATGGACAGTGTGTGTGTGCACAAGAACTTCATCATTCAGCTGCTGTGGGTGCATCTATCAGTATTTCTATTTGGGGCATCTCTCTCTGTCTTGCGGTCTTCATTCCTATCAGTTACCCTCTGTTCTATCTTCCCGCTTTGACCTTGCACATTTAACCTCTGACATATGATGTAAATTATGACCAGGGTGGAAAATGACTCTTCCACTGATTGCACTCAGAGGGACTTCCACATTTGTCATGAACTTCAGGAATAGTTTTACAGGCAGAGAAAAGTAATACCCAAGGCAAACACACACATGCACACACTGCAGGCTGTAGCATAGGTCACCAATTAACAGACCCGGAGAGATTGGTTCAACCCAGAAGGTGTTATTTATCATAAATGTGTAGAATTATAAACAGAGCTTTTGATGTGCATCTGATCTGATCATGAAAAGAAATATAAGCGCAGGAAACAATGAATCGGTTCAATGTATCTGCTGCTTTTTGAGAATAAGGCACAGCCGACAGCAAAGTGAAAAAGGAGAAACTAGTTGTGTTAATCTAATGATTTTAATGAGAGTTTAGCATTCATTTTAGGTATTTATTGTTGCAAGACATTATGGAAAACAAATTGAAACACTTAATTACAATAAATGTTTTTGAAATGCACATTGCTTATCTACTTTCATAGCCATACAACATACTGACTCCTGAAACATTTACAGAGACTGGACTTCCTGGAAATTTCACTAAATACTCCTGATCTATAGTGTAGTCTTGTTATGGAAGTTGTCTCCCTCTATCCTGGTCAGTGTTTAATTCTGGTTCCAGACTCCAGTTTCCTCTGATTCTGAATTATTTGTCTGGACTGATGTCAGTGATATGAAACATATTCAAAACATCTCCAACACACCACACGCACTAACATACAAGGCTGGATCTCATATCTCTGATATGCCAACTTCAGGAAAAGCCAAATTGGATTATTTCTGGTCTTCATGCAAGAGAAGCAGGAAAAGTGGGAGAAGGTACACTAAGCAGATCAAGTACAGATGGGACACATTATGCAGAAAGAGGTCAATGGAATTTCACATACATATGCCCAGTATCTCACAATCAAATGTAAAAATACTCAAATATATTAAAAACTTGTCATAGCTTTACCTGACCAGGTTTTAAACACAATTGTGGTAAATTTGAAGGATATTGTGCTAATTTTCACTCTGCATCACATGATAACTCTTAAAGGAATAGTTCACCAAAATGGAAAATTCTCATTTACACACCATCATGCATTCTGCACACAAATTAAGAGTTTTAGAAGATTATCTCATCTCCGTATGTCCATACAATACAAGTGAATGCTGGCCAGATCTTTGAAGGTCCAAAAACACAAGGTCCATAAAAGTAATCCATAAGTCTCCAGTGGTTAAATCTAGGTCTACAGAACAATATGATAGGTGTGGGTGAGAAACAGATCAATATTTAAAAAAAAAAAATTTCGTTACAATAAATCTCCACTTTTACTTTAACATGCTTCTTCTTTTGTTTTTATCTACTGGGTGAGAAGGAGAATGTGACAGGGTGGAGGGTGGGGCCGGGTCGTGATTCTACACATCCGGTCCCTTATCAGGCTAATCAAGCCTCTGAGAGGGATAAAGGCCAACTGCGGAGGGTGGTGCAGCAGAGAGAGAGATAGTTTACAGCAGCTGACCATCGTGTGTGTGTGTGTGTGTGTGTGTGTGTGTGTGTGTGTGTGTGTGTGTGTGTGTGTGTGTGTGTGTGTGTGTGTGTGTGTGTGTGTGTGTGTGTGTGTGTGTGTGTGTGTGTGTGTGTGTGTGTGTTGGTGGGTTTGGGTGGTTTACAAGGACTTTTTTTTTAGGTTACAAACAGGTAATTACAAGGGTATTATGTTATAAATGTGGTTTATTGTGTGTGTGTGTGTGTGTGTGTGTGTGTGTGTGTGTGTGTGTGTGTGTGTGTGCGTGCGTGTGCGTGAGTGCGCGTGTGTGTGCATGCTTAAGACTTATATATTGATTTGTTTCTCACCCACATCTATCAAATCACTTCAGAAGACAGAGAAAGAATTTAAGATATTCATAAACCACTAGATTTAAACAGACTTTTATACTGCCTTTTTTGAGGCTTCAAAGTTCTGGCCACTATTCACTTGCATTGAATGGACCAACAGAGCTATGATATTCTTCTAAAAATCTTTATTTATGTTCAACAGCAGAAAGACGTACACATCTGGGATGGCATGAGGTTGAGTAAATGATGAGAGAATAAAAAATGTAGGCTGAACTATCTCTTTAAATTAAATGGTCATTATTTACTCACTGTCATGTTGTGTCAAACTGGTATTACTTTTTTCTTCCCTGGTAAACCAAAGATTTTAGGCAGAATGTTAGGAACTGACAGCCTCAGTCAACAATCACTTTCATTGTTTGGAAAAAAGGGCAGCATCAACATTCGTCAAATATATGAATTAGGAGAACATTGGGGCGAGTAAATAATAAAATAATTGAATTCATTTTTTGGTGTACTATCCCTTTAAGGAGCTATTTTACCTCACATGACCTTTACAAATTATATTCACTGGTGTACCTCAATATATTCATGTTGATTTAGTGTATAATAACAGTCTAAAATAATAATTGACTTCAACAAAACCAGTTCATTTAGATGTCACCACATGAAGTACGCTTTTTAGGTTATATAATAAAACAATTTTTTACAGTGCTTCTGCACTGTCTTTACCACTTTAAATATATTTTTTGTTGGTCAAAAAAAACATTTCTAACTTTTCAGAACAAGACCAGCAGCATTGCTTTGAAAACCTCACTTGTGTTTAGCCCCGACCATCAAACTTTCCCTCTGGCTGTACTCTTGGGTTTTATATACATTTGACTCTTGCCAGAATATCAATATGCCTCGGGTTTGAAGATGGTTTGTAATTATCCTTGGAAACAGTGTTTTGAGTGGCATTTTTTTTATGTCTGTCCCGTTTCTATGCCCGTGTGGTCACTTCTCATGGTGCACACAAATAAGTGCAGGAAAAACTTTCCATTTACATTCATATGGGGGTTGTCGCACTGTGGTGAAAGTGTGAGAATCAGAGGACAACCATGACAGTTGTGAATGCAAGAGATGCATTTGGCCCTTTCTTGGCAGGACAGCAGGTATGACTGAGAGAAACACACTAAATGTATTTGTGAGAAAGAAAAAGAGAACTCTGTGACTTGTTGTTATTTGCTATTGTAGATGGAAAGTTTAAAAAGGGAGGCTGTGTTACACTGAGCACTTCACGGCCAAACCACAAGATGCAGAGAAGGAGTAAGAATGATTCTTTCTCGCTTTCTCTCTCAGAGACACACATAGGTTTTGGCTGCGATGTGCATTGTTGAATTGGTTTATATGGTTCAGTAATTACCCATAATGATTGTTCATTAGGTCTGGTTTGTGGATATCACTGATGTGTTCCTGTGGCAACACTGGCAAACCTTGCCATACTTTCTATTTCAAATACTTCCACCGCCCATAATGCTTTGTGAATGTGCACTTATTTATTATTCTCTGTGCTTGTTGAGTGAAATACATTTATAAATTAGCCAAATACTTTATGAACTTTGAGAGAAAAGGTTTATTAATCTAGGTGCTTGCCTGACGGTGACTACAATGGAAAATACATGTATGAAATTATGCAGATTCCCAATTTACAAAATCATGAATTCTGTAATTGAAGTCTAGTTTACAAATATACAGATTTATCATGAAAGTTAAACGAAGCACAGTTGACACAATGACCTCTTAAGTTTTACCAGATCTTCATGGCACCCACGGTCAACCATGCTTTCTCTCTTGCACCCACATACTGTACCCGAAAGGCAAGCTGCGCCACTGCCCCTAAGCATTTAAACCCACATGTACCCACATCTAATTAGAGTATAATCATGCAGTGAAACTCCAGTTGTAAACTAAACTAAGATCCCTGAAGAATATAAAGAATAAGTTGTGTTTATACATTCAGGTGTTTATGGTAAACACATTGATTGTTTGGTTCCAGCACAGTTACAAGCTACATTCCTCCCCCCATAGATCTGGCCTCCCTCAAACCTTTTCTCAGTCATTTACTCGTTTATTGTGATAGTCTACTTTGTACACACAGATGATGACAACAATACTTAGCTGGGCTAACACCTTCAAGGTTCTTGTGCAATTTCTCTTCAAGAGACTCTGGCCCATCCATCCATCCATCCATCCATTCCTCCATCCTTGGGTGAAATAATAAGGAAAATAATCAACTGTTCTCCATTAAAATGTTCGATAAATGCAGCTCATTTGTCATTGCTTTTGCTCATGGCATGTGATGATTTGTAGAATTGCCTGTAGGGCACTGAGAGACAAGACAATTACATTAGCTGCTTCACCAGTCTGTCTGTGTGTTGTGGTCGGGAATGTAGACAGACACAATAAAGTAGTCGTGTAGCAATGCAGAGAGGCCTTTATTTTTGAGCATATTTAAATGGCAAGAATGTAAATGGGACATTGTGTAGTGCAGGAAACTAGTACTTGTTCTTTTCTAATCGGATAGACATTGCTCTTGTGTAGAGTAAAACTTGCTCTCAAACGGTAGCGATGTCTGATTTGTAAGTGAATTGCACTTTTGAGTTGGTTGATTCTTTTCAATGAATTGGTTCACAAATTGGTCTGAATGATTGATTTGCTAATCAGTGTAATTTGTTTTAGAAATGCTTACTCAGTAATCACAAACAAAAGGAAGGGTTATTGGCATTCATTTGTCAAAAAGTGTAGGAACCTAGAAAGCAGGTTTGGCATTTTCTTCAAAAATCTGTATGCAAAGACAGTCTTTGTCTTAAAGATGGCTTTGATTAGTTTCTGTATTGTCCAGTATAGGGAGCACACATGTTGTGTGCATGTGAATGCTATGGATATGTGTACTGTATGGAGCTGGGTTTAGTCCTGTAGCAAATGTTGTCGTCTCATACATGTCTGAGCATTATGGGCAGTTTTTCAAAAGGGTTTCATAGCCCTTCAAAGTGGTAACTTGAGAAAATGGAAGAGTGAATTAATAATGAAGACAAATTAGGAAATAACTCTAGACAGAGAGAGCAAGGGATGAAGACAACAGATGCCCTTGATGCCTGATCTGGGTTTGATTTTGGTGCACTTGCGGTAAAGCACACAAACACTTTTGGCTTCACACAGGACTTTACTTGTAATAAAAAACAAACCAAACCACATAGGCATGCTGCTTTAGTCAAGCAATTAGAACCTTCTAAACCACATCTGAATGTGATCACACACACACACACACACACACACACACACACACACACACACACACACACACACACACACACACATTTATCCTGACAGTGATGTTTCATGAGCAGAATGAAAATAGACAGATTTCCTCACACAACAAACAGAACATGTCTCCCTGTCTGTGTGATTTATGTCACATATTCCAGCTGTTAGACAAAGATGACCCAAGGCTTTGTTCACTATTGTGTCCTGTCATGAGATTTAACCCCTGAACTCATGAGTCACACACATTTAAATGAACATGTATTCATGAAGCAGATGCTTTTATCCAAAGTGACTTACCAAAGATATTATTATAAAGGATCTAATAATATTACCAGTACTACAAAGTTATCAGTTGTTAATGAGAAAAGTAAACAGCTAAAGAAACAAAAATGGCAGAACAGAAGAAAAAAGGGAGAATATTTGTTTGTTTAGATTTTTTTGTGTTTTATATTTTGTTTTTGTTTTATGTTTTGTTTTTGTTTTATTTTTTGTTTTATTTTGTGTTGTTTCATTTAAGCAAAAAAAAAATTTGCCTTTTTGTTCCACACTTTTAAAACTTCAAGAGGCACAGAGGAATTTTATTCCACATCACTTTTGCCAGTAATTTAAATTTACCTTTCAAATAGCTAGTGTCCTCTTTTCTTAATTAAAACTTTTCTCAAATTGATTAGAATTGTATTGTTACATCTAACTTTCCAGACAACATATAATCACAATTTAGACTTGCTTGTGTGTCTAAGACTTTCATTTGTTTTGTCAACTATTTTGTGTGTGTGTGTGCGTGTGTGTGTGTGTGTGTGTGTGTTGTTTTTATCCATAGATTAACACTATATATAAAAGGGGAAGTATCCCCTTCACAGCACCAAAGACTGCAGCTAGTTTAGGCTATTGTGAATCAGAAACACACCTTTCCTGGCACTGTAAATTCATCTTTCACTCTTTTTGTGAGATGAATGAGTGAATTAGGCTTGCATGAGCCTGTAGCTAAGAGCTGAGACAGAAAGACTAGAAGAGAGACAACAAAGAGCTGAAACATTTCCTTACGTGATGCTATTAAATAAAAAATCAACCATCATTTCTGAACATTAGTGAAAGATGTTAATCAAATCTAAATCATTATAAGGTGTTATGTGTTCACAGACTTGCTTGTCTGTTCTTACATGGTGTACTGGCGAATCAGAGAGCAACTCAACTACTGGATTTAGGTATGTTGTCTGTGCAATCTGATTGGCAGAATGTTGTGAAACTGAGCAGTCAAACCTGGGAATTTTTGGAATTTAGGGTCTTCTAAAGTAACCTAAACAGTTCTAACATTGTTAGACACTTACAAAGGCACACAGAATAGACATTTTGGCTGTTATGTTACAGACATTCTTCAATTGTATAGCCTTGGAGAAATAAACAATGTTTAGGTATCTGACTTCAAATACAAATATCTCAACAGCATAAAAAAAAACTTAATGGATAAAGGAACTTGATAGGGTACTGAGAATAAAGCAGAAAATGGAGCTAAAGTCTTTGTGTGCCAGAATGGAATTAAATGGTCTCAGCAGGTACCAGAATTTGGGGATTTACTATAAAACTTTTAATGATGTCTCAGGTATTTCAAGATCCGGAGATGAGCAGAATGAACAGCTGTGGGCCTAAACCAGGACTCAGTCAAGACACGTGTGTGTGTGTGTGTGTGTGAGAGGGGGGTCAGGTTTTGTCTACTGTACATTGTCGGGACCAAATATTCCAAGACAAGACATTTCCTTCATTGTAAATGTTGAATCTTTAAAACTGCTTAAAGATTAGAGTTAGGTTAGATGTAGGAGATAGAAAATATGATTTGCTCAGTATAAAAATGAAAGTCAATGGAAACTCCCCACCATTATATGAAAACATATGTGTGTATGTGTGCGTGTGTTGTGTAAGGGCGGATTCATGGTTTACAGTGGTTATGGACTCTTGGAGTACAAAGACAGCTTGAATGAACCTCACAGTATGATACATTGTGGAAGTCTGGTTTTGCAGAAAAGACATGAGCCGTGCTTCCTGTAACATCAGAATATCTTGGTGTCAGAAGCTTCCAGTGCACAAACAATACAACAACAAGACAGAGATAATAATAAAAATAGAATAGAAAAAGTATATATAGAAATACACTTATATTTTCTAACATTAGACCTCTAATAATTCTTATTCAGATTCTGAAGTTACAGGAAGCACGGCTCATGTCTTTTCTGCAAAACCAGACCTCCACAATGTATCATACTGTGAGGTTCATTCAAGATTTCTTTGTACATACATACACTCACAGGTGCTCGAGAGTATATTGTTCAAAACCATATTATTGCCTCAAGGTGTTAGAAGACACAATATGCTGATTGTCAGCTCAGGTAACTAATTTATAGAAACAGAAATTGCATTTGGTCTGTACCTGCATGTGTAATGCATGTGTACTGTATGTGTGTGTGACTGGTGAGTAAAGGACTTTCCCTGTCAACGTTATGATTCTAGACCTATGTGTCACACTGAATTTCAGTGTCCCCGCTGTAGTTGTGTGAGTGTGTTTGGTGTTTGATGTGCCAGCTGCACACACACAAATCTCAACATCCCTCTCTGTCTGAGAATCACTCAAAGTCATGACTAAACAGCAAAACCTGCCCGAGATTTTCAATTCTGAGACTGCCATAGAGATTTTGCTCCATGTTTTACATCCATATTCTAGATAGTTTCCTTTGGAATGATTTTAAGAGACTGAAAGTCACAGATCAAGAATGTTTTCTTATAGATAATGGATCTTATTCACGTTTTATGTAAATTACACATACAACCATTATGCATAAATTGTTGCATTCAAATCAATGGGAGGATTTGCATGGATTTATGTGAGATTCACAAAGAAATTAATTCTGTTCATGTTTCATGAATGTTACTTTTGTGCTACCAGCAGAATCAAACAGAATAGCAAAAATAAAGATAGTTTCCAAAACAAGTTTCACAAAATACTCCTACTACGGCCCCTTCTTCCCATCAGGAATGTTGATACTTCAGATTGATCTCAGAAACTGTGGGTTGACTTTTCTAAAATCGATCTGTGCTTACCAAAATTCAAAGCACTGCCCCAATGGCCAAAGTGGTATGTGTCATTGGGTGAATGGGCACGTGTGAGCGAGTTGTTTTTAGCTGTACAGGAAGTAATAGAGTGAAGAGAAATGCATATTTAATAAACAGTACCCCCCAACCCAAACCTCAAACCTAAACCTAATCATCAGTGGAGAAAAAATTTATTTTAAAGGGGAAAATACAACCTCCAAATCTCCCTCGCCACTGAGTATGCGAACGCCATTACTTTCAGGTTTAATCGCAGTGTCTGAACCCGGGTCTCCCATACTGCTGACATGACACAATTCTGGTCACGCCACAAGGAAAGGCAAACATGCTGGAGCTGATGCGAATATGTCTGATAGGAGATGGTGCTTGTCAGTGAGTCGGCATAATGTAACCAATACTATGGTACTGGAACTATGGGGAAAAAATGCCGAAAAAATGTGTGATCATATTGCTTAATTATACTTTTCTCTGCACATTAAACTGGGATAGGAGAAAGTATTTTAACATGTAAAAAAATCACATATACAGAGACTGATGAAAGAGTGAATAATCTGGTTTGACCAGCACTGCTGCAGTGTTGAGTAGCTGGGTAATATCGCTCTAATGAGGGAAAGCTGCTCTAAGTCTCTAATGTTGACTCAACCTCAGATGAGAGATTTGGCGGAAAACAAATCATATTGCTGTAAGTCTGTGTTTTTCAATGATTGCACAAAACTGAGTGGCTTGTGGTGTTACTGTAAATGTGACATCAGTCTTGTATCTCCATTCAGTTTGCCTCCCATATGCCTCCCTCACTTTCTCAAGTGTGATTGCTCCAGTTACCACTTCTACAGTTTAATATGTTTGTCTCTAGATCAGTAGTTCAGTAGTTTTTCTTTGAAATATTTTCATTATTTGCAAGATGCAAATACCAACACATTGGCATCAGAATCACTAGAACAGACACTGGCTATGTTCAGATTAGCATACTACCATAGCACTCTTACTATAACTGTAGAATATATTTTGTATATGTGCACAAGATGCACATTTTCTCTATCCGTGGACTTTAATTTCCTGAATTAAACATGCAACATAAGGTCATGTGTGACAAAATGTATCATACAACTGCATAAATTGTTTTCTAATTATCATTAATGGATAAACTTGTCTTCTTCACGTTTATTGACATGCCATCCTCTCTGTTACATTGAAAAGGTGGTTTTGTGAGGGGCGGGAGCTGCACCACTGCCCTGACATTCAGATCTGTCGTGATGGTAATCTGCACACACTGGTGATAACTGAAGCATTTGAAGACGACACTGGCAGGTACACCTGCGTAGCTTCCAACGCACTAGGAGCAGACAACACCTCTGCAGAGGTCTATATTGAAGGTGAGAGTCCTGGTGACAAATGGATTACTGAATAAATGTTTAGAAGCTGGGAACTTAATATGTGGTAAAACTTTACAGTGTTCACATTAAAGTAATGTTTCAGGTTCAATACAAGTTATGAGCTTAACTTGTATTGAACACAGAGAATTTCTTTAATGACACATTCATAAAATGTAATTAAAATACAGATGACAACAAAAATGTGTAGGCTGTTTCAAAATAAATACATAATAAGTTACATGTTCATAAGTATCAGAGATCGTTCACAAAGGATCCGTTCTTGTGTCCATCTGCACTGTTTTTAGTTGTATGAACAAGCACTAGACGTGTCTTTAACGGTTGCATTATGTCTCGGTATTTTACAGCGTCACACATCAAGTTAAAATAATTTTACATTTAAAAAGGTTTCTCAAGACACCTGCATTCTCTTCTGTTCCGTTGTGCTGTGTCTAGCAGTTTTTGAACGCAAGAACTCTTCTGTGTGAAGGGACCCTTAATACTAGTTCATAAGTCATTTAATTATGTAAGTAAACTGCAACAGGAAAGCTGAAATGTTGCATGTTTAAACTCTTCAGACTTGTAAGTAACAACTCTTTGTGACTTTGTTTTCTTATTCTTTTGTAAAGGTGTTTCTTCCTCTGACTCCGAAGGTGAAGGATCCGTATCAAAGTCTAGGTCCAGAGCCATGCCACAGTATGTTTCAGCATGTTCTTTCTCACATGACCTTTGAGCACTGTGACCTCAGAGCTCAGCTGACAGATTAACTGTATTGTCTAATAGCCTCTAATTCACCCACTGCCATAAAAGTTCCTGTTGCCCCACCCAAAGCACATTGCAGGTTTTTGGTATGAACTGACTTTAAATAATGGCCCAGGGCTAAAGACCCCATGAAATGGCTTGACAAGTGCTGATATCTGTCCTGTGTTGATGCATTTCTTTTGAAGCTGGAAGTTTGGGCTAGATTTTAAAATAGCCAAAAGGCTTTAGTTATGTCACAATCTTGAACCTTCTTACAATTCAGTTGCAGGTGGTTTCAGGGGGAGGGACATTCTCATTCTAGAGAGCATTTGATTGGACAAAACTTTGTGTTGGGCAAGCTGAATCCTCAATATTTTTAGTCTGTTCCTGATAAGTAAAGACTCTAAATTTTACATTTGAAATATCTTGAAAGTAAATTTTGCCAAAGATAGGAATACACTAACATATAGATGGCCTCAAAGCTAACACACATGGGCTAAACGCCTAAGAACCTTTAAGGTCCAACTAAAGACTTTAGTCTTTGTTGGACCTTAAAGAAGTGTCTTTCTGTTTCTTCTCTTTTCCTGCATTGGATCTATCGTCTAGCATTCTTTTTTTTTTTTTTTTGTTACATTGCTTGAGCTCTCTTTCTTCACCTCTAAACTCATCCTCCCAAGTCTCTTCCTATCCTCTCTTTCCTCGTCTGTTTTTGCTTTGATTTCCAGTGACATCATCACACATATTAGGGATTAAGCTCTATTAGCTCTAAAGTCATTTATTAGGTGCAGCCTGCATAGTGCAAATTCAGATAGTGTAGAATGTGTATTACTTCACTATGTGTGTGTGTGTGTGTGTGTGTGTGTGTGTGTGTGTGTGTGTGTGTGTGTGTGTGTGTGTGTGTGTGTGTGTGTGTGTGTGTGTGTGTATGTGTGAGCGTGTATTTATCACTTTGTGGGTACCAAATGTCCCCATAAGGATAGTAAAACCCGAAATGTTTGACCTTGTGGGGACATTTTGTCGGTCCCCATGAGGAAAACAGCTTATAAATCATACTAAATTATGTTTTTTGAAAATGTAAAAATGCAGAAAGTTTTCTGTGAGGTTTAGGTTTAGAGGTAGGGGTAGGTTTAGGGGATAGAATATAAAGTTTGTACAGTATAAAAACCATTGTGTCTATGGAAAGTCCCCATAAAACATGGAAACACAACATGTGTGTGTGTGTGTGTGTGTGTGTGTGTGTGTGTGTGTGTGTGTGTGTGTGTGTGTGTGTGTGTGTGTGTGTGAGCGTGTATTTATCACTTTGTGGGGACCAAATGTCCCCATAAGGATAGTAAAACCCGAAATGTTTGACCTTGTGGGGACATTTTGTCAGTCCCCATGAGGAAAACAGCTTATAAATCATACTAAATTATGTTTTTTGAAAATGTAAAAATGCAGAAAGTTTTCTGTGAGGGTTAGGTTTAGGGGTAGGGTTAGGTTTAGGGGATAGAATATAAAGTTTGTACAGTATAAAAACCATTATGTCTATGGAAAGTCCCCATAAAACATGGAAACACAACATGTGTGTGTGTGTGTGTGTGTGTGTGTGTGTGTGTGTGTGTGTGTGTGTGTGTGTGTGTGTGTGTGTGTGTGTGTGTGTGTGTTCTGAGGCAAAATATGGCCCAGCTGAAGGATTGAAAAATGGCTGTTTGGGTCACTGTACCCAGTACCTCCTCAACTGGGTCACATGCAATGAGCTGTACATTTACTTGGTAGTTCTAAAGATGGAATTTCTGTGTTAATAGACTGTGATAGACTGTGATTGATGCAGCTGTCACCGCATAGAACATTTCCTCGACTCTTCGGTTCAAAAGCACATTAATGTTGCAAGATGTGAGAGGTGCACAGTGTTTCTACGTATGACAGTTGTTTGGTCTAAATGGTTTTTGAAAGCCTCATGTTTGCTCTTGTGTTGGTGATGTTATCTTTTGGGTCTGAATGAGATTTGTTTTAGTGTTTGTGATATTTTCATTCAGGGCTAAGAAGAAAACCACCTCAGTTTCCTTGATGATACACACAGGATCCCCAAAGAGCACAGAGACCCAGCCTCATTGCTCCATGCTGGTCCAGACGCTTTCTACTACACCACAAAGAGTAAAACCCATACAAAAACACACACACACTCGACCTACTTTATCGTATTTCTCTATACTATTACTCGTAAGAATGAGATACGGTATACACATACACACATTTTTTTATTGAAGCTTAATTTTAATTACTACAGTCAATCCCTAGCCCTACCCCTAACTGAAAACATACGCATGTTCAGAATGAATTGCTATACAGTATATATTTACTTTATGATTGATTGTTTTCCTTTGAGGATTTCAGACCTCCCTATGAGAGGTTTTGTCTACTTTCTGGGGACTGTTTTGTCTCCAAACTGTAGTGGCTATATGTACAGTAACCCACACATGCACACACACATATTCACAGTGATTCCACCTCACAGTTTCATTCTGGTCAAGCCACTGACTACTATCTACTACATTGACAAAAGTCTAGACAAATCTGTACACAGATACTGTACAGATGTCTGGAAGATTAATCAAGAATGCCAACGGCAGATGTTGCAAAACTCTACACACTTTCTGAAAAGATGAACTTCAAGATGAATACCTGAGTATCTTAAAAATACAATTCTTCCTTCTTTCTGTGTGTTTATCAGGTTCAGAGTCCAGTTTCCTCTCTCTATGCTGGTGATACTCTTCCGAAAGCGCCCCCTACCTTCACTAAGGTAATTACCATCCTTACTATATTGTAGGGACATTTGGTCCCCATTATGTAGGCAAAGCTGACCCACACACACAAGCAAAGTTTGGGAAATGGATGGATTAATCAGGTTGTGAAGTCCTCTGTTTTAACTAAATTATCCAAAGCCTCAAGACCGCGTGTGTCAGTGTGTGTACAATTTGTCTTATGACTCAGTGCTCAAAGCAAGCAGGTCTAGGCAGAGCTTCAAACGCCAATGCCAAATGCAGTGTTTGCTCGGTCTGCTAAATTATTTTCCTCCTCCTTAAAGAAAAAGGATTGTTTTTAGACCCCCTCTTCCCTCCTTTCATTCCACTGTATCTTTCTTCTCAAAGACTTGAATCTGCCAAATGAGAGGATTTGCCCTTTAATGCATGGTTATACAGTATATCATCACAGCCCTAAACAAACACACATATACATGAACATACAAGCACACAAATGATTTGACTGGAGTGTATGTAAATATATTTATTGACTTGAATTTTATTAGTTCAGGTGTTCCCTGGAACTTTAACGCATGACTCTGGTGTTTATAGCACTCTACCAGTTGAGCTGTGGGAACACTCATGTACACGTGTATGGAAAACATCAAAGGAAAGTGCTTTGTTAATAACAATGCTCAGAATACTCGACAAAAAGTAATTCACACGCACATGTTAAACAGACTACTCTATGCCTTTTTACTTTTATTAGTTGCTGACAGCTTCTTGGGTCTGTCTTCAGTCTGATACTGCACTTGAGTAAGAAAGAGGTGTTGAAAAATAAAAAAAGAGTTGAATTTGTGGTTGTACACCTTTTCATCCCCAACTATTTCCTTCATTTATATTCATTCACCTGTCTTGTCTCTGCCATTTTCATCTGTTTACCTCTCAGTCTATGTCTCTGCTCAGTCTGTAGTCATACAACCCAGAAGAGAATGAGTATTTGTGAGCCATGGGTTCCATATGGATTTTCCAATAGGTTATTGAATAGTGGGAAAGTCTTTCTAGCAAGTCAGTCCACTGTCGGCCATCTTTGAAATGCTCCCAGGAGACTCCTATCGAATTGAATTGGGAAAGACTGAAATCTCAAAAACGGTTGGTCAAGATTATGATCAAAGAACATATTTCAAATTATCAGTAAAATTTGACAACATTGTTGTCATAAATTGTGCTTCTTTACTTCATATTACACAAAAAAAAAATATTATATAGCTAATTGTATAGATAATGCACATGCACGTTCTCTAGTTGATTGACAGATGATGTCTGTATCTAATTCGTGATTGGCTTTTTTACCTATAAGGCGAGACTTCCTTTCTACGTCCATTGACCGTAGGCAATAAGAGCTACTTGGTTGGGCGTTCCAATTCCTCCAATTCATTTGAATAGAAGTGGCCAATCTCTCATAAATAAATAGTCTCTGATAGTGTTTATTTTATTTATGAGTAAATTAAGATCTGTTGTTAACATGACTTAAAGACTTTCTCATTTTGTTCTTCAACATAAATTACACACAGTCATACTGCAAATGTGGTTTTAAAAAAAAAAACAAGATGCTAACAAGTTGGTTCTTAAGGACTATAATGGTGATTCGATTTATCAAGCATGTATGTTCACATCCTTGTTGTACTTCTTAGCTCCATTAGCTCTTAAAAATATTGCAAACACTTTTACTTTCCTCTGCCTTCAGCAATACTTTTTAGTGTTAACTTGTGGTTCTCTCTCTCTGTAGATGTTGCAGGACGCGCAGGCATCTGAAGGTCAGGTGGTGGTTTTGGAGTGTCGGGTAAGAGGAAGTCTTCCTCTGCAGGTCCAGTGGTTTCGGGAGGGGCAGGAGATCCAGGACTCCCCTGACTTCCGAATTCTGCAGAAGAGTAAGAAGAACTACTCTGGCAATTATTTAAACCATTTGAGCAGGGTTGGGCTAAATTCAAAATTTAAGAATTGGTTTCCTTTCCATTTACGAGCTGGAATTTAATTTGAATGGGTCATGCCCCATCGAATGTTGCATTTAAATGACAGGAAGAGGATTTTACTGACTTGGGATTCAAAGGAATTCAACACAGTAACACAACAGAGGAATTTAATTAGTACAACACAAGTTTTACATCAAAACACAATTTCTTAATTTTGACAAATTATGGAAATTGTCAATATTAAAACCTAGACTTTCCTGGTTTTTTTTTTATCAGATTCCTTTTTAATTCAATCTGCTATCTGTTGTTAACTGCTGAATTACAATTCTACATCCTGTTTGCTAATTTTATTCATATTTAGCTATTTAATTGGAATTTAAATTCTAAAGCAAATTTAAAGTCTCAATTCACTTCTGCACTCAAAAAAACATTTTTGCCTATTTTTAAAATGTACTAATTTTAATTTCATGAAGAAAACAAATAATAATAATAATAATAATAATAATAATAATATATATATATATATATATATATATATATATATATATATATATATATATATATATATATATATATATATATATATATGGGAATTATTTTGTGACTAAACAAAATCCCAAAATCGTTTGATCTGCTTAATTTTTTTAAAATAGTTTTGTAGACAAATATATAATTGTGCCACCATATTAATTTATTTAATTATAAAACTAAAATTTAATTAAAAAAAAAAGTTTTTGAAATTGATGACTTGGACCAAATAATAAGGAAAAGCAGCAAATAAGTGCCCAACATAGATAGGAACTCATTCAATGCTGTTTAAAAAGCATCCCAGGGTGATTCCTCAAGAAGTTGGTTCAGAAAATTCTAGGCAAATGGTGACTACTTTGAAGATGCTAAAATATAACACAGTTTTGATTTATGTGGGATTTTGTTTAGTCACAAAATAATTCCCATAGTTCCATTTATGTTATTCCATAGTTTTGATGACTTTACTATTATTCCAAAATGTGATGGTGTATTGATAGTGATTTGTTATTATCTCTCTTAAGTGACATATCCTTTTTTATTTCTTCTTCATTTTTATCAGAGCCAAGATCAGCAGCAGAACCAGGTGAGTTTTTTAATTAAGTCTATTAATTGCTGCTTCCACTTTCCACTCTTGCCACTCCCCTTTTTCATAAAAACACCTTCCTCCCAGTGCATTTGTTCAAATGTTCTTTTTTCTTTTTTTAGCCAATTACATTCTCTCACTCTGCCAAACAACACTCTCGGCGTCGTAATACTATTTTTAAATAATGCAATCCCAACAGCTGCAATATCAGCAGTATGAAATATGGCTTAGATATGACAACAAATGTCAAAGGCAAAAAAACAAACAAAAAAAGAAAATCCCTGGTTAACTGAATGATCTGCAAACATGACACACTTGGGCTGAAACCTCCTGGCTACTTTCACACAGTCAGTGTTTGGGATTGATAACCGTATTTAGGTGTGAGTCTTGAAATGTCCTGTTCATACAACAGTTTACAGTAGATGGCAGACGTCCATATCACCAGTGAGTCTTATCACAGTTGACACCGCGTTATTAATCAAAAAAGTCCAATCGAGGCGCGAGTTCATCCATCAGATCATAATTAACCGGCAGCGGCTTTGAATGCTTCGTGCAGAGCGCAGCGTTTGTGTCGCGCGACTCGTAAACCTGAGCAGCCGGTGGAAAATAGCGGCTGAATGTTCTGATGACTAGCATCTAATATCTCCGTCTCCTTTGAAGAAACCACACATAAGAGACATGCTCGTGTACGGTACAGCATTGCTCCCACTGTACACGATGTAACTAATAACTAGTTGTCCAGTGCGTTTCCTTTCACACGGTTCAGGCTTGCTGAGAATGAAGTCGTGAGACCTGAAAATGCGCGGGTGTCCGTTCGGCATAGGTGTAAATTTAGGTAGGGATGATTGGGACATGTCCCTATTAGCTTTCAGAAAATCGAAAATGTCCCGACCAACATTTGGGCAATTTTACCACTTAGAAAATACTTTATAACTATTTTTATTTGCATTTTAATGATTGTTGAACATCTTCAGCATCGTTATTCCTGTGTAAATTATTGTCCGACATCTTCTGAAGCGGCACATGAAAGGCATGTCATGTGGCAACTGTTACTTTTCTCAGCGCTGTTCAGGATGCACCAATCACAGTCGTTCATGATTACTGTAGAAGGCTTTTTTAATCATTCTCTGGAGATTACACAGGTGGATTTGCGTTTGTATTTTAGGTCCAATCCTTTAAACTAATAGACTGAAACAAGCATGCACAATATTTCCTACCTAAGACTACATAAAAAAAACGTCCCGAGTTCTGAATGCGGCCCAATGGAGGATGTTTGCATTGTTAATGAATATTTCACTAATCTATTTATAGCATACATTTAGCCAATACATGCAGAGGAATAGAAAATGAGACAAAGAAATAATATTCATATGGTCACTATAATTTTGTGCATCCTTAATATCAACATTTTTAATGACGTCCCTCATGCAATATGTCCCTACCAACTTTAAAACTCAACCTACGCCCTTGCCGTTCGGTTATAGAATTCAGTTGTCACAACAGTAAATAACCGTCCTGTGTGTAACGTAACACTATTAAGCACTCAAAACAAGTATGACAATAGTATTTTGTGAGCGGCTGTGTGAACGTATGAGTCATATTTCCATATATGTGTATGTCACCCCTCGAAAGTGAGACTGTCACCCCTATCTGTGTCTGGGGCAGTAGGTCTCACCTCCTTAACCATCAATTACCTGTCTACATTTACCACACATCTCTGTCTACTATTAGGCTATATCACCTGTCTATATCCCTTATAACAGGCAATGTTTACAGTATGTGATTCTCATGTTTCAGTATATGCTTTAAACTGTTGTAACACTGGCCAGATAGCTTCCATATACAAGCTCCATTTAAGTCTCCTTGCCAGTTAATGTGTCACTAGATAATTCAACCTCATTTAATTATTTCTGATTGTCTGGTGTCTCTTGAACTTTATGACACCTGATTTCTGCTCTGATTTGTCCTGCAGAGGAGATCTGCACACTGGTGATTGCAGAAGCATTCCCTGAAGACGGAGGTCTGTTCTGCTGCACTGCAACCAACCAATACGGCACAGTTAATAGCACTGCACAGCTCACTGTCACCCCAGGTGCGTTTACCTTGTATTCACAATGACTAAATGCTAAATAAATGTAGCACTTGGCTATGTAAATACTTCAGTGGCTTAATGAAGACATGTGCACTGATATAAACTCCACTTACAATGTGTGCTTATAAGAAGATTGTCCTTTGTTTTTTTCTGCAGTACATTTCACGCAATGCTGTCAATCAAGAACAATATGCTGATAAATAACTCTCATTTGTGTGTTCCTCATCTCTAGATTATTAATTTAGATCAACATCAATGGCGATAAAAACGTGAATAAATGAGCATTGTTGAAAGCAACTTTGTAGAAATGAATGAGCCGTGTTGATTAAACTTTCTAACTGATGACTACTGTTGGGAGGTTACTTTCGAAATTTATTCCACTACAGATTACAGATTACATGCTGTAAAATGTAATTTGTAACATATTCTGTTATATTACTCATAATCTGTTATATTAGAATATGTTATTTAGAGTATGTTATTTAGAGTAATGTTATTTAGATAATGTTATTTAAATAATGTTATTTAATAATGTTATTTAATATGTTATTTAGATAATATGTTATTTAGAGTAACATATTCTAAATACTTTGGATTACTTCTTCAGCACTGGTAGATTTTGTTTTTTTTTCACATTTATTCTGAAAGTACAGTAAGACTGCAAAAAAATAAAAATAATGTAATCACTTGTAGCCTTGAACACATGTTAAAAATACATTCTCTGAAAAACCTAAATATCTTATGGAGTGTTGTTTCTAAAACAAGATAAATCAAATTGATATTGTTTTAAGGATTTTTAGATATTTTTACAGGAAAACGATACAATAATAATTATCAAGAATATGCTATTTTTACCCAAATATCAAAGGTCTTACTAGAAAAAAGAAATTATGATCCAACGTGAATTTTCTTGATAAAAAAATATGATCATGTCTGGCAACATGTGCATGTAAAATGGCTAGAAATAAAATTTTAGCTTAACACAATGCTGACAATTAACACAAGATTTATTTCTGTTTCTTCTGCTCCAATCTTACTCCAAATTTACATCTCTGTTTGCTCGTATGAATGTAACACATCATAAGAAAGTGTTTAACTGCTGTTAAAATGTACTTTGGATCGCATCATTTATATGTATAACTTTTTCTAAATATTAAATAAAAGAAATTACAAAAAAATGCAAAGTAATCTCTTCAGTAATCAAAAACTTTTTGAATGTAACTGTATTTTAAATACCAATGGTTTAAATTGTAACTGTAGTGGAATACAATTACTTATATTTTGTATTTTAAATACGTAATCCCATTACATGTATTCCGTTACGCCCAACCCTGCTGACGGCCCATTACGTAACTGTTGTTTCAGCTCATGAAATTCACCTGTTTTCGACAACGGAGAGGGGAAACAACAGGGTTTAAATAGACAGACACGAAGAAGACAAAATAACAAACAGGTGCGGACAATAACACAGTGCATGCAGTGATGAGGGCCGGGAAACATGGGAAGTGTAGTTTCTTTGACAAGGACTAGTGAAAAACACGGGGCGGACAACAAGGAAAACGTGACATGGAATATGATAAGTGAAACAGAAAACACGGGGCAGACAACAAGTGATCGTGACACACTTCATATAGTGCTCTCTTTTCATGATCTTTACAGTTCATAGAAACATAATAATTATAACATTAGAAAGCTGAGACTTTCTTTTTCACCCACCATCCACATCCTTATTGGAGTTGGGCACAGCAGTGACAGCCTCTGCCACCTTTTCCCATTAAAAAAAGGTTAAAAGATACATTTATTTTTATGATTTATTCCTCCTACACACTACACGACTTTCAAAGATGTCGGATCGTGGTATCGTTCATATTAAACAACTGTCTGTCTTGTCATGGAAGTCGTTATGTTTTCAAATTACATGACGAATAGGGACAGGGGTGAACACATTACAAAACATTTCACTATTGACGAATCCCTGACGACTCTGCCTGAACTCCAAATTACGTTTCACAACAGAGTGCACGCGAAGTGATACGAGATGTTATGCATTTCAGAGTATGATGTGTATGTTTTTAATCACCTCAAGGCATCATATATTTTATTGGTTACAATATGAAAAAGTATCTTGTACTAAAAAATCTACCTATTCGCTTACCTGACTGTCCAAGAGAATTGGCAATTGCTCTCCAACTCTTCTCTTTCTGCACCCGGTTGTGGTACAGTTCAGAGGAAACATCAAATAGGTTCTGGTGCTCCTGCCAATGTTCCACTTATTTTTCCTCCATTTCTTCAGTCCAATTAGAGTTTCTTGATACCACAGCCATGCTAGTTGAGGTTCTGTTGCAGGTACATCAGGACTCCTCCCACTGAAACAAATTGGCCCCGTTTCTTGCTCTCTCATTTTACTGTAGGTCAACGCTGCAGTTGTATTCAGTCAAAACATATTTCACATTGCACGATTTGGAATAGCAGACAGGTCCAGATATTTAACATGCTAGATATCTCGCTGACATCGGCGACATGTCAGCGCTTCTCTCAGATCGTGTCTTTGATAGTTCATACATTGTGATCGTTGCTCACAGGAGTGAGGTCCGATTTGCCTGTGATTTCGGGCTTTTGTCGGTGATCTCCACAAAACTGTTGGCGAGTGACAATCGGGCCTAAAATCATGTAGTGTAAACTCGGCATTACCAGTGTTGAAGTATTGAATTTGTTTTAGGCTATTAGACAAGGCAACTCCATTAGCAGGCTGATCAGACAATGTCAAGGCCTGTCTTTTTATTCTTAAGAAAAAATTCTGATGTTCTTAAGAAAATATTTGAGAACTTCTTAAGAATTCTTATGAACATTCTTATGAAGAAGGAACATTCTTATGAACTTCTTATAATTTATCCTAAGAAAAAAAAGGTTTTTGAATCCGGCCCCTGATGGATAAAAGTCATTGCAAAAATGCCAATTATAGTGAAAAGGACTTCGATATTGATCTGTTTCTGAAACAAAGCAATTGTATCGCTTTAGAATATATTAAATTAACCATTAGAGTCTTATTGATTACTTTTACTATGACTGTTTGTGCTTTTTGGAGCTTCAAAGTTCTGGTCACCATTCACTTGCATTCTATGGACCAACAGAGCTGAAATATTTTTCTAAAAATCGTTTTTTGTGTTCTGCTGAAGAAAGAAAGTCATACACATCTGCATGAGGGTGAGTAAATGATGAGAGAATTTTCATTTTTGGGTGAACTATACCTTTAAATGCTGTACAATGAGCTTAAAAATAAATAAAATGAAATTGAGCTGTTCTGATTAATTTAGCATTTAAAGGGATAATTCACCCAAAAATGAAAATTCATTCATTATTTACTCACCCTCATGTTGTTCTAAACCAATATGACATTCTTTCTTTTTCAGTACATAAAGTGAAAAATTTTAAATAAATCTTTTCAGTGATGTCATAAAATGGCAGTGGATGGAGACCACCTCTTCAAGCTTTAAAAGCATGCAAAAGCATAACTCAGAGGTCTAAAATCTCTGATGAATGCACATGTCTCCAAAAAAATGCATTATTCAAGAGCATGGAAAAACTATTTTTCTCATAAACAATCTTAAAAAATGAATCGAAAATAACATAATTAATCACCTTTAGCACCATAAATAGAATTATATCATTACACATCTGTTAGTGAACTGCTCGATATTTTAACTGGACTTTGTTAGTGAACGTGGACATGCATGCTTTTGCTCTCATGGGCTTCAATGGCGCTTGTTCAGTTACAGACTCAAGTCTAACTGTTTGTGTTCTCAGAAATCAGAACTGATTTCTAGTTTAGATCGAAATCAGTTTTATGACTAAGGTTTTTATTCCAGTTGTTCAGTGGACAGTTCGGTTTCGAGACGCGTTTTCCAGGTCAGAATTAACTTTTACTATCTTTCGCAAAGATGGAAATCTTGCAACCAAATATGGATGTTATCGTCTATTTTTTAAAGCCACCTGACATTGTAAGTGCATGAATGGCTTTGGATGTCAGTGAAATCACAGAGCCAGCATGATGTAGGCAATCTCTTCACACTTCAGCCGGACAGCTGAGGTAAATTAACAGACGCTCTTCAAAACACAAAGGCATCTATACATGGTTTTGATGGACACATCTCAAGGCCAATGGAGATACTTGTTAAACAGATAGCCTGATTAAAAACGTTTTATTGGTCATTTCGATGCACAATTCAAACAGTAGGAAGAGGTCATTCTGCACATTCTGTGGTAAAAAGTCAAAATTTGTGTTTTTCATTGGAAAGCAACAAAATTATTCCATGTGACTCATGTCTTGTTCTGAAGGCACACAATAAGGTTTGGTGAGAAACAAACCAAAATTGTGGTTTTGGTTTATTATTTTTATTATTTAAATAAGAAGATTTTTTATTTAGTGAAAATCTTCACCGACTTTTGTTCTGCTGTGTGCATTCATGAGAGTGCACAAGAGCAGCAGTTCATCCAGCCCCCATGCGCAAGATGGGCTGTTTAAGTGAGAAACCACTTTATTTTGCTTCATCTGGACCACCAGCGACATTAGAAACAGAGAACACAACACAGCTGGCACAAAAGTCTTTAGTGCTGTTGTACATTAATCAAGATTAATAATATAGTTATAAATGGTTTTCAATACTGGACAAAAGGAGGGTGCACTTTCTTAAGACAATTGTAGGGTTAAGAAAATCATGCTTAACTATTTTTCCTCACACAATATCAATGGGTCTATATACATGTATAGCTGTTTTTAACCTTTAGGATGGGGGTCCCTCACAAGTCGATCAGCATTTAGGGGTCCTTGGAATCAAATTTCTTTTAAACTAAAGCATTGTTTCCCTGGTTTCAAAAAGTTATTCATAGACTAATGTTCTTGCTTATTCCATTGAACTGCAATCTTGTCTAACTGTTGTGTGTATGAGCCTTGATTTCATCCCCCACTTACTGTAAAAGGAAAAAGAAATCTGTTCCCACCCTTTAAATTAACTGTACTATACCTTTGCTCTTATCTTGGATCTCCTACATAGTTGCTGAAGAGTTGCCCAGCAATGGCATTTCTGGGGTCGATATGGTGTTTGAGGTCAGCCAACCATTCCCGCCTCCTCCCCTGCCCACTGAGATCAGTTTGTTGGACGTCCCACCCAAAACCCCGCCCAGCGCAGAGGCCTTCCAGATAAATGAACTGGACATCTGGCCCAGTGTCACGCCATTGCCTGTGCAGATCTCCACCGATAAAGAGCATGAAACTCTACCCAACAAACCTTTACAAAATGGTCAGGCAGTAAACAAGCCACCAGATGAAAGTCTACCATCACCTTCAAGTGTAAAGGAAACAGCAGCTCCACCTCCATCGCCATCACAAGTTAAGAGTGCCCCACCTCTCCCCACCAAACCCAAACTGTGAGTATTGCAGCTGAATCCTGTACAATCATCACAACCTTATGGATTTATAATTTTAAATTAGTTCTTTAAAAGGTATCAAAGAATTAAAGATGACGTGTGTAATTTCTGCACAAATTTCTGCTTCATCAAATGAAAATGTAAAATAACAACTGTTCAAACTGGTTGCCTTAAACACCTCCCTGTTTGCCATTGGTCGAACTAATAGGTAACCCTGCCCCAACCACCGTTGGTTGAGCCAATGTTGCTATGTCGGGCCAGTCAGTCACTCAAACAAACAGATCAATGTTTTAATAATGCCTCTTATAGATGTCTCAGCATATTAAGCTTGGATGGGATAAAGTGTTTTAACATAAAATGTACACATTTCAGCTTTAAACTACACTGTATTTAACTGATCCCATTGAAACTGCGGCACATGAGCTTGTATTTAAAGGCTTGAAATGGTGACTCAGGAAATATGCTATTGGAGATAGTGAACTTTTCTTATTCAGAGAATTTGTTTTACTTTTCTATTGTTACTCTCGGTTGCCCACCAGTCTAATGTTCTCAATGTTTTTCCACTATGTTACTTATAATGGCCATCAACAACTCTCTACATAGTTATTGATCCAGCCACCATAAGACAAAGCTTCTATGTTACCCTGCTTGGAAGACTAACATAGACTAGCATGAATTTCCATGCCAGACTGATTAATGCTGGTTAGTGCTGGTTTAGTGTTAAGTCTTTCTAGAGAAGCTGATTGCCAAAGGTACAAGATAGTTTGCTGCTGAAGCTAATCCACTTTTCCACCATTGGACCGAATGATTCTTTTTGTGGAACCATGCTGTTCTGTATCGATCTGGACAGTTATGGTTTGTTTTTCCACTTTGGTGCTGAAAAACCTGAACTGGAATGGACTGACAGACCAAGTGACCACTCGCGAGTGAACACGTCACCAGAGATTTTCCATCAGTTCCACGGTACTACCTAAGTGTGGATATTAACCGTGCTGAGAAATGCGGGCCGGAAGCAGTTTGAAATTGTACCATACCGAACCATGCTCAAGTCGAAATGCAACTAAACTTTTACTAATCTTGCTCAGAATCATTCAGCCCGATGGTGGAAAGTCACCTCAATTTAGCAGCATGGGTGGGGACACCAGCACACCAACATATCATGGAGGCTGCAAAACAAAGCATTAGGGTTGTGCCGATAGACAATGATATCAAGGATCGACGATAGTCAGAGATATCGCCAATAGCTGATGCCTTTGACGATATCAAGACGTTATTTGGCTCGTTTTTCCATTAATGCATTATTATTATTATTATTATTATTATTATTATTATTATTAAGCTATTATTATTATCATCAAATTAATATTACAATTAATTTGCCCTGCCATATTTTCACATCGACATTGCATATAAATGACACTTGCAACCCCGACACACGCGTCTAAGGATTATAAAAATGACTACAAAACTACATCCCACATCATAATTAAATTGCAAGGTGATAGACCTATATTCACAAATTATGTCAAGAGTGCTTGTTTACACAAAAACGGCATCGTCATTCGTCTGCATTTTGTTTTCTTTGCATAGCACATTAACATAAAATTGTAATGATACTACTAATAATAATACTAATAACACTGCAATAACAAGTTGCTGTTATTATTATACGATTAAAAATTATATAACCACCCATACCTCTGCAGTGTGGTTCACTGGTTCAACTTCTGTGGTCAAAGCGACAAAGTCAGCCGCATTCAAATCTTTAGTTCCCTAATTTTATTGTACAGATCGGGGATTGCAGTGTTGGTGAAGTACTTGCACCCCGGCAGCTTGTACTGTTTGTCAAAGGTTTGAAGTAGATCTCTAAAACTCAGCTGTATGATAGGAGACCATCTCCTTTGCGAGATATAATTGGGGACAGCTGCTGTGCACTGGGCCCACTATTCACTATTTCGTTTGTACTTAGTGCGTTTTGCAAATGCTCCGATGATAGATGGCTGACTTCGATCTTTGCTGACCACAGCTTTTCTTGGTGCTAGCTTAGCAGCATCAGCATGGTGGTGGGCACGCAAATGTATATATAGGGTTGAGACCCCTTCACCGGCACAATTGTCATGCAAAGTTTGCAAATTGCCTGTGTGATATCCACGGGCTCGCCATTTGCATCTGGTTTAAAACCGAAATATTGCCAAATAGGTGACGGGACATTTTCTTTATCTTTGTTCGCAAAATGATGGACAACGATAAATGAGCAAATAAGTAAATTATTGCCCCCCCGCTCAATAATATCTTGTATTCGCGATCTCACAGGCTCACGATAGGACGATCTGACAATGAAGAAGATCGCACAACACTACAAAGCATATGTCGGTGTCCTGCATCTTGGGCTTGCCTCCCCTACCAACATTGGACCCTTATGCATTATAAGCTATATAAAAGATGCAGGACCAATCTTAAGTGGTAACTTTTACAAGTGTATTTGTAGTGATGTACTATCCCTATCAGTATAGGCACGCCAGTTGGTGGGATAATGGGAAAGGTCCACTTAGAGAACAAATGCATTCCGTCCCTTTATCACCATGTCAGAGCCAGGTCATTGCTGCATGCCGTAAATCTCAGGGAGATGTGTGTGATATGTGTGTTTGCATACTGTATGTGTTTGTGTGTTAGCAGTTGTGCTATGGCTCATTTTACAGAGGGATAATTTGCAGCTATACCAGATATATCTCTTACTATTCTACCATTTAATCATCGGCTACAGCAAGATTTATTGTGAGATACAGAAGGTTTCATGTCAGCACTGATCTGACAGTGTGTTTAGGTGTTTTGTTCAATGCCTCAAGGTTGTTAGCTTTAGATTACTCAGTCAGTAGGTACAATTAGACTCTCACAATAGCTGTTCCAGGTTTTGCAGAAAGCCTCCTTAAATTTAGGGTCAACCAAAGGTTAAGTAGACTGCCTAAGGGCACAAGATCAACATGGAATTTAAACCAGAGTCAGCAAGCCAATACATGCTTGGGATTCGAAAAAATAGCCACTTGATTTCAATGTACTAGCACATGCACTGGTTGGCCTTTTGTCCGCATCAGACTAAATTAACATAGTTACATGAGCTTTTATTCTGGCTGAGTTCTAAGGATGACATTCTCACATAGAGCTATAAATACGAAGTGAATGGCAAAACATAAAAGTGCTACTGAGGGAGGGGCAAGCAATGTTTAAAAACAGGTCAAAGGGGCTGTTGACTTTAGGCAGAGTCAGTTTCTTGTCTGAGTGTAATTCAGCACTGTAATCTTGCCTTGAATGGATTAAACCAGTTGCTTTGTGTGTGTTACATAAGAGTATATTTTGGTTTCTTTATGTGTGGATGTGCATGTGGCATTAGGATATTGTAGAATATAAAGTTATTCAGAACTCTATATAGGCAATGTTTGTTTTCTGAAAAGAATCAAAGAGCTATTTGTCTTTTTATCAGCTGATTTCCAGTGGATTCAGGTGCCCTTCCTTCTTTCCAACCCTGTCTGAGTAATATGTGTATGTATAGTGGGTGGATGTATTGATAAAAGCAGAATAAAATGGACTGTGTGTGTTTTCTGAGTATGTGCACAACAGATCATGTAAATTGCATACTATACTTCCGTACTTGCAGCACTGGCATTACATGGCATTACTATATGATATTACATGGCAGCATTCAATCTGTGATTTTCGACGGCAACATTTTTCCATCCATTCTGTAATTCCAGATCGAATGAGCAAGCAGACGTCCTCTCAAGCAAAAGGTAAAACAAAGAAGAGATTGATGCAGTGTGAATAAAGTGTGAGTGTGTCAGTTTGATGGGCATGTGTAAGATATGTAAGGGAAATTGTTTCTTATGGTGGACAAGGACCAAACTGAGGCTTAAATGGCATGCCGTTTGGCCAAAACATTGTCTTTACCAAAGCTTCTGCAAATCGCAGCATTGCCATAAAAAGCTGCTTCCCCTACAGATTTTCCACCATAACGTCACAAATCATTGGCTTGAAGCAACGGGACATGAGTGCCAAAAGCGAAGGGGAAGCAGGTAGTTAGACCCTCCTCCCCCATTGAAAAACACACCTCCCCACTGCTCTCTATCCAGCATTCACTCACTTTACCTTGCAATTTTGTTGTAAAAACAGGAATCTGATAATTGTATAATTACCCAGGGGTCACTGCTGCATGCCGTGTGGAATCCCCCTATTACTGGTCTGATTTAATGCTTGCTCTGCACTCAGGTACAACCACAACTGAACCTTGCCTTCTGACCCTACAATCCAGATTACACATTCCAGCTCATTCCCTCTGGAAATTCTCTTAATTTGCTGTTCCCATGAGTGTTTTGTATAGAATGATGATGTGGGCATAGAACTGCTGACGTTTACCTTTAACAGGTCCTCTGTGATATGAGCTCTCTTTTTGTTGAACTTGATTTCAGTGTTACGGTGATTTCTCAATTACGCTTGTGATTAAGTTGTTTAGTGGTGTAGTGAACGAGTGGAAAGTATGAGTTTGCAGCTCCGGTAGCTCATGTTCTTTAGATAAACTAGTAAAGGGGGGATAAACCTTACTTGATTTCATGTTTTACCGATGGGTCTTAGGGGGCTTTCACACTTGGTTCGATTGCCTGTTCCGAACCCAAGTTCGATTGCTCCCCCCTCCCCCCTGCCCCCGATGGACTGTGTTCACATTATATATTTGTATCCGAACCGCGGTACGCTTGCGTCATCAAGCTGCAGCTGGTGCGTAATCGTGTTGCTTGATAACCGCGAAATGAAAAGGCGTCAAAATTCAATGAATAGACTTGCTCGGTTCACATTTGTTCTTCTTTTTTTTTAACCTTTGGTTTTGTTTTCAACATCAAGATACAGAAACACACTTGCGTCTGTCTGCCGCAAAAATACTGAAATCGTTCAAAAGACAGCGGGCTGTCCGCCGAAGACAGTTTTTGCGAAGGCAAGCAGAAATCATCTCTCTGCTTGCAGTGCGTGTGCGTCAATCCAGCTTTTCGTCAAGGTAAGTGTATACACACACACACACACACACGCACGCACGCACGAAAGTAAACTCTTTCCGCTCATTTTGAAAGTGACGCGTGTGAGACTGACGACCACATTATACGTCATCAATAGTGGTTCACTTCCGCGGTTTGGTTCGATTGCGTTCATATCAGCAGCGAACCGTACTGGAGTTCACATGAACCGTACCCCAGACCACCTTTTTAAGCGGACCCGAGTACGGTTCGCGGGTGCGCACCCGAGTTCGGAAGACAGCGTTCACATCATCCAAACGAACCGAACTCTGACGTCATTCGAACCGGGGTGCGCACCAAAAGTGCTAGTGTGAAAGCCCCCTTAGACTTTAACTGGCACAGCAGCATTCCCTTGACACAAAACATGCAGTCTTGAAAGCTAACTGAATTGTTTGTTTTCTTTTTCCGCCTGCTGAAAAGGGTTTAATCTTTGAATCTGAGGTGCTTGTTTGTTTTTTGCATTTTACAATGTTGTGTTCTTTTGTCAGAATTTCTTGTGGTTCACATCAGGTTTTCTTTTTTTAACAGTATCAGATCTATCATTAATGATATGGTTTGAGCCTGCATCCAAAGTTAGGGATAGTTTACCCAAAATGAAAATGTTGTCCTCATTTACTCATCCTTATGTCATTTTAAACTTAATTAATTTCTTTCTTCAGGAGAACCACAAAAGGAGATGTTTAGCAGCTTGTCCATGCTACTTTCTTACAGTACATGCACTGAAATACAAAACGTTAACATAAACATGTGCTTCATGTGTAACATCTAAATTAACTGGCCAGAAATATTATTTAACATGACTCAATCTACCTGAATACATTAGGGTACACCAGCAAAATAATTTTTTAGAGTTAGTTCAGGTAGCTCCTTAATGTAACAATTGCAGTTTTTACGGAGTACAATGAAAGTGAAGAGGGACCATGGGCTGTGACACTCCAAAAAGGACAAAAACCATAAAAGTGTCATAAAAGTACCTCAAAAATGTGTCCATTCATCTCATATTATATATATTACACCACAATATTCCAAGACCTTTGAAGACATATGATAGCTTTAAATGAGGAACGAACCTAAATGTATGTCGTTATTCACTGAAAATCTTGCCTTATTCGCCATTCACTTTCATTGTATGTGAAAGAGCAGTTTGGACATTCTATATAAAGAACTCTTTTTGTGTTCCACAAAAGAAAGTAAAATATACTGTCTGTAAGTGCTTGTTAATTGTTTTTAACCAAGTGTTGTGTTATCTTTTCACATTCTTCTACATGTAACACCTTTGCACTGTGAATGTTTGATTAAAATGTTCATATCCCTTCACACTTCATCCCTTGTTCAGTGTCCCTGTCTCTGACGCTACACCCTGCAGTGATACACACCATACAGGAAACTGTGCAGTGTGTTTTGACTCTGGTGACAGCAGGAGTGTCTGGGTGTGATAGACAGGGCCTGATGTCCTTCAGCAAAGGATAGGAAGACAGATAGACAAAAAAGAGGGAGATGTGAAAAAATGTCTTGTTTGGTGGGTGTCTGCCTAGAAATTAAGAGGCTTTGAGGCAAACATGGTATGTAATATTGGGATATAAAGGGATGGCTTACCCAAAAAAAAAAAAAAAAAAAATTATAACGCACTGGTCACTCTTTTCTATACAATTACAATGATTGTGGACTGGAGCTTTCAAGCTTCAAAAGGGATAAAATAGCCCCATTAAAATATCATAAATATGGCCCATAAAACTTGTTCACTGTCGTCCAAGTCTTCTGAAGGCAAGTGATAATTTACTGAGAGGAAAAACAACTTAAATTTGATATGTTCCTCACAAAACTATCCGAGGGCTTCGGAAGGCTTAGAATATAACACAAAAGTTATATCGCTCACTTTTTTATGCTTTTGCCTCCCTTTGAAGCTTGAAAGCTCCTGTTCCCATTCATTGTAACTGCATGGAAAAGAGCAACCAGTAAATTCTTCAAAATGTATTTTTTGTGTTCCACATAAGAAAGAAAGTCATACATGTTTAGGAAAACATGAGGGTGAGTAAACGATCAAAGAATTATCATTTTTGGATTAACTATTTCTTTAAGTTCTGAGAGAATCTACTTTATAAAGAAGACATGTCTAATTTGTGACATTTATCCAAACAGCTAAATCCCTGTTACAGCCAAGATTTTATTTTCAGAGGCTTGGAGCATCTGTGTAAGAAGAGACTTGTTGGTTGTGTGTGTACCTCTGGTTTATGAGCTTTGTGGGCTGAAATCACTGGTGTTTTATGGGAACATGCTTCACAGTGTATAAAGTCCATTTGACACAGAACTGATAAAACCTGGAGCTTATAAAGAAACACTGAGAGAGAGAGCGAGAGAGAAGACTGGCTACATTATGCTCTAGGGTGTATGTGCTGTCACATTTGTGCTTCTTCAGTATGTACTTGTGTGGGTATGTGTATGATGAATTAAATATATGCAGCAGGTGGTGTCTGATATCAGCATCTACAGGTTGATGAATGTGTGTGTTAATATAGTGAGACATTTCACAAAGCCCCTTTGAATTAATGTTGGATTATAATTGTGAAAGACCCCTTGCACAGTTGGAAAAGAGTAAACTGGAGCCGGGTGAACATTTACATTTACATTTATGCATTTGGCAGATGCTTTTATCCAAAGCAACTTACAGTGCACTTATTACAGGGACAATCCCCCCAGAGCAACCTGGAGTTAAGTGCCTTGCTCAAGGACACAATGGTGGTGGCTGTGGGGATGGAACCAGCGACCTTCTGATTGCCAGTTATGTGCATTAGACCACTACGCCACCACCACTCCCTTTATTCTCACTTTTCAGTGTACAAACAAATAAATAAATAAATTAATTATTATTAAATTAAATTATTATTATTAAATTATTGACAAATAAATTCCCATACACACCAGCATTGCTGCTGACACACACACACACACACACACACACTGCATCGCTTTTCAGCCTGCTGTCACCCACACACACACACACACACACACACACACATTCGGCTTCATGCGTCTCTATTCCCGTCTGCCGCGGTCTCCTCTCCTCCTCTCCTTAAGGACTCCCGTGCATCTCTCTGGAACCCGAGACAGGTGTGGAGCACAGGTGGAGCTCATTCTCCACTCATGTCGCCCAGCCTCACTCTGCCCAGTGTCGCTCGGCCCGCCCCTATCGTCACAAAAACATATTTGAGTTGTCGGTTTTGTAAGTGTGAGTGTCTTCAGAAAATCTTCATATGTATTAAAGCATAAAAATGGGCTGCTTTGTTATTTTCTCTTTCTATAAGACAACTTTACTTTAATACTGTAATTCTGCCTTTATTCGAAGTTGATGTCAAATCTAACATTGGAAGAATGTCTGCCTACACGGAATTTGTTTTGTAAATACTTTACCATCTGTTTGGTTTTGGATCTCTTTTTGGCATGAGAATTGTTTTTGTTATGTGATACCACCACTCTCTACAATATCTGAAGATATCTGACAGTTGGTGAACACTTTAAACCAAACATCAAAATCTCTTCCATTTCAATTAAAATGTTTTGTCCTAACCAGCTGAAATGCACGGGGACAGGAGATTTTGTTGATGGCTTGTGCTGCATCCGAATATTCATGCTTCCAGTATACCAATGGAGTAGTATGTCTGAATCCTCAATAGTCATAAAACAGTAAGCAAGAAGTATCCAGCTGCCCTACTATTTCTGGTTAGATTCTTATGTGTGGAGATTCTGAACTGGACACTTTACAATCCCATTATGCCTCAGCTGTTAAGGAGACATCACCTTCAAAATGCTGGATTTATAAAAAATAAAAAAAACTGTGGAGTACCTTGAGTGTGATGGCAATTCTCAATTGTAAGTGATACTGTTTATAGTGATATAGCATACTGTTTTACCGACTGAGAAGTGCTTTCTTCGTCAAAAACTATACATACTCTGACAAGATGCGATTTCGGACGCTTTGGTGTCTATTTCTGCGGCGTTGTGCTGACTAGCCCTGCCCATAGTGAAATCTTAGTGGTCTAAAATCCTGCTCCACATAGATTTTCATTTTATATTAAATATCTTTTGATTGGCTGTGATTGTGCCATGTCATGCTGCAGTTTTGCATTCAGTGTGGACAAACAGATTGTTGCTGCACTGCAAAAAAATCCTTATCCTACTGAATATTTTTTGTCTTGTTTTCTAGTAAAAAACATACAAACATTCTTAAAACAACACAAATTTAACCCTACGTAAACCCCACAACATTTTGTTAGATTTCTCTGAAAACAATATCTTATGTAATTCTGTTTCCCAAGTCATTTTTTCTTTTTTCTTTTGAGCATGTTTAGATATGTTTACCGGAAAACAAGACAAAAGTACTCAGTAAGAAAATTATTTTTTGCAATGTGGAAACTTAGGCTGCATCTTTATGAGATTTAAAACATAAGTGATAGTAAATTGTATTGTGGTAACTATTTATTTTCTGTATCAATGTGTTTAGTGGGATGTGGTGGGTCTTTGTAGAGGTGAGGGGTACAGCAAGGTTTTGTCCTGGGGCTCTTTACATTCATTCAACCAGGCAGTTAAAGGTGTTGTATCCTGTCAGAGCTACACAAGAGATTGAGAGTCAGACGATAATCATTCACTTCCTGTGACAAAAGATAGTAAATGCACCACTTGTTCAGAGGTAAAGGCCAAAGTATACTTGCTGCATCCGCGTTGGTCATCGCTCCACTCACAGTATGCATGATGTAAATTTCTTCACAATCTTTGCACAGCGTGTGCGCATGTGCAAAGGGTTGGTTACAGTTATATATGGGTCCCCTAGGGGAACATTACAGAGTCGGGTGGTTGCATTTAAACAGTGGAAGAAGAGTGTGAACAAACAAACAAATTCAACATTGTATGAGCACATCGTTGAGCACATCTTATTTTTTTCCTCTTTTTGATTTCTTCCTCAATGAACAGCAAACAAAGCAGCATGTCCTCCTCCATCTTTGTCCTTCTTCTACATCCTTCAGAGCAGAAGGTCTGTAGAGGACACAACTTCTCTCCTCTACAGGTCAGGCGGAGTATCACAAAGCATTCGCAGTATGCATGCTTCGAACGTGACCTTCCAGGTAAATAGAGTATACTCACAAAAGCAATGCAGTTGACCGGGTCCGAGGCAATCTGCAATGCTTAAAAACGAAGTATGCCTGGGCCTTTAAGAGTCAGGCCATGCAATGCTTTCCACACTTTGATTCATTAGAGGTCTGTAAGACAGACAGATACACACTAATGCACAAACACATTGGTTTCACTAAATAAATGAAGGCATCTCATAGACACAGTGGTTTCGGTATACTAGAACAATTTTGCGATTGAGACAGCTCTAGTCATGGCCAACTCCCTGATCAGTGCCTTGACTACTGAACTAGGGAGCTGATAGAGAGGCACCCAATTATATTTTCTATACCCTAACCCCACCCCTAAACATAACCTTCATACACATGTTGACATTATTTGATTTAAAGCAAAACATGATTTGGTAGATCAAATCAAGTCATTTTTTTTTCACAAAACACATCGTTTCAAAGCAGCTTTACAGACAGTCATGTCTTAATGTCTTGATGTCCCCAGTGAACAGCTTTATAGAAAATCATCCCTGATTATCTTTAAGCCACTAGTGAGCAAGCCAAAGGTGACTGTGGCAAGGAAAGAAATCCAAAGATATTAGTTAGTGGAGAGGAACTCCATAAGGTGTGTAGTTAATGGAGAGGAAAAAAAACCTTGAGAGGAACTGGACTTGGCCAGTTTAAATGTATTTATGCCAATTTAATTTTTGTATAGTTTGTGTAATACCAGTTATGTACAGTATTAAATGAATATGAGCATTTAAAATAGTGAGGAGAACATCAAATGTCCTCGTAAGTACATTTTTTAAATGCATCACTGTATTTTCAAAGAAATCTTTTATTTGGCCCTCAAGGATGGCCAGATATGTATACACACACAGAATGTCTTCTAGTAAATCTCTTTTGAAGTATTTTCCTCCTTAATCATTATAATGTATATTTATATTTAAACAATTACTCTGTGTAGTTTGGGGAATTCTTTGTTTATTTTGGATTAGTGGATCACCCTGGTGGGAAAAGTAAGTGAGAGAGAGAGAAAGAGACAAAGAGATAAAGAGTGAGACAGAGAGGATAACAGATGAGAAAGGAAGTCTTTAATCCTGGCTAAAGTGTTATGTATTGCTATCTTCATGCTGACTGCATTACTGCCATACCGCACAGATTTAACCACCTGCCTGCTACAAACCTCTTGTGAGCTGAGGTAGGGTCGTCTAGAGACAACTGCAGCAAAATGAGGGCTGGTCTCAAACAATCAAGTCAGGTCACATTTCAGTGAGCTCTCACTTATTCTTGACCACATGGGGTTTTCAGTTTCACACATGTTGATCTTGAGTTTGTGGATGCAGTGCAGTTTACAGTGCTGCTGTGGTCACAAGCTGTGTCAATTCGATTCTGATCAATTTATCAGCAGGTTGGAAATTCTGCTATAGACACTTTTCACAATTTGCATTCGGAATGTGGAAGTACAGCTGGAGAATTAAGTTAAAATATCAGACCATAGCAATTATTCAACCTAGTCTCATAGGATCACATTACTATACCTACATTTTTGCAAAACATTTTTACATGGCTCATTGTACGTATCGCACCAGTTTTCTGTTGAAATAAACACTAGAAGTGCTAAAACAATACATTTTAATTCCTTTCACACAAAACATAAGTCAAACAATAGATTATCAGTTCATAAACACTTACTTTTTGCCCTGTTTCTCACACAATGCAATCTTCGGACATCTAAACACTTTTACTGTAGTGTATGACCTACAGAGATACAGTTTAATGTTTGCATTGCATAACCAACTACATTTGCAAGTTTGATGAAGTGTGATCATAATGCACAGTTAAAGGGATATTTCACACAAAAATAAAAATGTTCATCATTTATTCTCCCTCCTGCCATCCCAAATGTGTATGACCTTCTTCAGCTGAACAAAAATTAAGATTTTTAGAAGAATTTCTCAGCTCTGTAGGTCCATACAATGCAAGTTAATGATGATCAGACATTTGTAGCTCCAAAAATCACATAAACACCAAAGTAATCCATAAGACTGTGGTTAAATCTATGTCTTAAAAAGCGATATAGTAGGTGTGGGTTGTATGGACGTACAGAGCTGAGATATGTTTCTAAAAATATTGGTTTTTGTTCTACTAAAGAAAGAAAATCATAAATCTGGGAAGGCATGAGGTTGAGTAAATGATGAGGGAATTTTCATTTTTGGGTGAACTATCATTTTAACTGACTTTACTGACATTTAACTGTTGCACTTGTGATTGCAACTGGGATGAAGAGCACATGAGCCAACATGTGTGCCAATAGTGTCAGCAAAACACCACAAAATGACAAGGTTGCTTTATCAATTGCCCTTTTCGTCTCACTTTTGCTGTTATCAGTTTGGTTTAGGTTTAAGGTTTAATGTAGGCAGGTATGTTTTGTTGAATTAAAACTGAATAGAGCATTAACCTTAAAAACCTCATCTGTTTGAGAGAAAACTCACTTTTAGAGCCACACAGTGGACATTTCACCTCGAAACTGCCGCCCACATAACGTATATTGTTCGCATTGTCACCACAGTCACGTAATTTTCATGAGATCAGGTTCCAAATATTACAGCGTTCCCTTGAGCTCTAACAGCAAAAGAAAAAAAACTATTAAGTCTCCATAATTTTCCAAAAGAACAATAATTTAGAGAGAGATGGATTACAGTCAAAAGAGAGGAAATTATATGTAAAGGCGGTATAGTTTAAAATTACGCAACCTTAATTTTTTTAATTCTTATCAACACACCTAAACAATTTAATGTCACAATTATTGTATATATGCATTTCTTACACAAGATTCAAATAACACTACTAATTCATTTGTTCAGCAAATTAGATAGCTAGCTATCAAATGAGAATATAATCACACACATCCTCATAACTGAAGAGATGTCACTTATCAACACCTGGAGATATAGTGTATATTAAGAGAGAACAATGGTTTTTGCTAGATTTATCCTGCTAAATCAATTCTGATATCACTGATTATGTGAAAAGGGTCCATTGTACTGTAGGCTACTCATGGTGACTTTATGATTATTACTGTCCTGAAATGCCCTACTGTAACAGTTTCAATTATATTGCTATATTTTTGATTCTGTGATGGTCAGTCATAATGGGTTAAGAACAGTCTGTGTTTCTTTAACGAAAGTTTAGCCAGAACTGTGGTGTTGCGAGTCAATATTATTGTTGAGACTGCTGCAGGATTCCCAGAACATGTGGGTCAGTATTTCATTTCTCTGTTAGTCATAGCAGTTACAGTTTTTTTTTCCTTCATGTACTGAACACAGATAAATCCTTAACATAGGGGTCAGAGTATAGTGTTAAAACTTAAAAGCATGCCGTTTTTCCCAATAATATGGTTACATCCACATTGCACTCATCAGCTGGTTGCATTGCTGGCTTGTGACTCAAGGTTGTTTCTTGAAGCTGGTCTGTTTATGAGGTGTTGCTTGTAAAGACCCAAATGATGTATTACCAATCACAGTCTTACACAGGCATTGAGTTTGGTTTAGCAACATTTCCAAAAGAATAAATCATACAGAGGCCTCTTTCTATAGGAAAATATTGTTTCAACTCTCTGGACACTACAGAAATGGTTTATTGTGTATAGTATTGGTGTGTGATACAGCTCCCAATATTTTCCCAATTGGTGCACCTCTGCAAATAGATGGACTGACTTTTATTTTGGGTTTATATACAATAGAATTGAGACACATAAATATCCTAATCTGTAAAATTTTCCTCTAACTTAAAGGATAACACAAAAATTTAAATTATCTCATCGTTTGCTCACCATCCCAGGTGTGTATGCCTTTCTTTCTTCTGCTGAAAACAAACAAATATTTTAAGAAAAATATCTCAGCTCTGCAAGTCCATACAATGCAATTAATTGTGGACAGAACTTTGAAGCTCCAAAAAGTGCATAAAGGAAGCATAAAAGTAATCCATATGACTCTAGTGATTAAATCCATATCTTCAGAAGTGATATGATAGTTGTGGGTGAGAAACAGATAAATATTTAAGTCCTTTTTTAACTATAAATCTACACTTTCACCAGCCTTTCTGGAGTTTCAAAGTTCTGGACATCATTCATTTGCAATGTATGAACCTACAGAGCTGAGATATTCTTCTAAAAACCGTTGTGTGTTATTTTTCAAGAAGAAGGAAAGTCATACACATGGCATGAGGGGGATTTAATGATGAACTAATTAATGATGTTGTGAACTATTGCATTAACAGTTAGCTAATGTGTAAATATTAGATGGAATACTATTAACACATATAGAAAGTGTGCATAAATATTGGTATTGCTGATGCTCATATATAACTTCTGACATAAAATACACATTTTAATAACCCCAGCATGGAGTCACAAACATATCACTGATGACTTATGGAGAAAAAAACTTTAGCTATGTTTTAGACCTACTGAGACTGTTTACTTTTGAATGGTAGAGCAGGACAATGTATACTGGAACATAAGCCAAGAAGGCCAGTATAAGAGCACCATTGACCTGTGCAGTCCTTTTAAGGAAATGGGGGGATGCGGGATTGGCTTGGGGATTGGAGGCTCTGTGCTGTATTGGCTGGTGGTGCTAAAGTGTCCTTCAGAGAATAAAGCAGCCTTCCAAATATGGAAGAGAGAGCCCAGAATTGGCCATCTCAATATAATATCTGTTACTATAAGACTGGAGACAAAGAGAGAAAAAGTATGTGAAAGTGGTTTAAGAGAAGTTTGATCAGAAGCTGATTTGGAAAATGCTGAGTGGTAGTTAAAGGAATAGATTACCCTGAAAATGAAAATTCTCTTAATTTAGTCACCCTCATGACATCCCAGATGTCTTAGACTGACTTTCTACAACAGAACACAAACAAAGATTTTGGGGAGAATATTTCAGCTCTCTGGGTCCAAAAAAAGCAAGTGAATTGGTGCCAAATTTTTGAAGTTCCAAAAAGCATAGACAGCCATCATAAAAGTAATCCATACGACTCCAGTGGATTAATTAATGTCTTCTGAGGCGAAATGCTTGGTGTAAGAAATAGATCAATACACGTGACGCCATGTGGACATGTGAATGACAAGCTCTGCGCACTTTGTTTGTTTTGTTACTATTTGAGTCATAAACTGGTAAGATTCGATACGCCCTGATTCTTAACTGTTCTAGGAAGAAAATGTAAAAAAACTCAAAATCCTCGGGCTCTGCAGATATAATGCCTTTTTCTTACACTCAATGGATGGGAAGCCAGTGCACCTGCGAGAGCACAGGAGTAATGTGTAGACATGGTGTGGTATGTGTAAGAACACGAGGAGCAGAATTCTGTATATACTGAAGACTATTTATGGTTTTTGCTGGTAGGCCAAAAAAGAGGGCATTACAGTAATCCAGCCTAGATGTGATAAAGGCATGGATATGCCTTTCTGCATCAGTCAGAGAGAGGAAGGGCCTAAGTCAGGCAATTTTTCTAAGGTGGTAAAAGATGGTAATGTGTGCATCAAATGTCATTTGAGCATCAAAGATGACACCCAGGTCCCGCACTTGGGAGGAGAGAAGCACAAGGCTGTTGTCAACCATCAATTTGAGATTTATATCAACTTTACATGTAGCAGCCAATGTACCAATGAGCATGAGCTCAGTTTTAGAACAGTTCAGCTTCAGACAGTTATGCTGCAAACAGGTACTAATTTCATGCAGACACTCCATCAGCACAGATAAATTGCAGTTAAAATCAGGGCCAGTGCTGATGTAGATTTGTGTATCATCAGCATAGCAGTTATAACCAAGGTCATACTTCCCAATAATCTGCCCGAGGAATGTGAATGTGAATGTGTCTGCAATACTGACGAAGGTCGTAGTAGCTGACTTAGAGGATCTGGCAGTGATTCGTCGATCGATCACTTCCATGGAGGCAAAATTCTCTGAGTTGGTTACATGAATGTCGGATGTTGAGAAATGGATTGATTATCTGGAGTCATCGGAGAGGGAATTAGCTGCTAATCCGCTAGCAAACAAGATAGATTTGGAAAGCATTTGGGAAAAACTTGAGGATTTGGAAAATCATAATCGATGAAACAACTTCCAAATTGTTGGAATTCCTGAGCATGAGGAAGGCTGAAATATGGTGAAGTTCCTAGACGGGCTCCTTCCAAGTCTGCTTGACCTAACAGGCCATAAACTGGAAATCGAGCGAGCTCATAGGGTCCCGACTTGCAGATTCACGGATCAATTCTGACCAATTTTCTGAGATCATCCAGTAAAGATCTTGTGTTACGCTAGGCGAGGATTAAAGGAAAGCTTTCTTGGAAGAACCACAGCATTTTGTTGTACCCAGACTTTGCGAATTCGACAAGAGAGAAATGTGATAGATTCAAGGAATGCAAGAATCTCTTACATCAATAGAAGTTTGCTTTTGCTCTGATGTTTCCAGACAAACTTAGAATAGATACTAAGGATGGCCATAGAGAATTTACATGCCCACACAAAGCATTATCCTACATAAAGACATTGGAGTGAGTAAGCCATTTGGAGATTTTCATGTTGCCACCTAGTGGACCTGTCTCACTGAACATACACTCGTCTGTCCAAGGAAACTGGGTGCCTTTTTCATTTCTTTTTGTACTTATCAGTGTAAATCTAAAAAAAACTACTGTCTTAATCCCACGCTCTCTATTTGTTTCTCTTCTGGAAAGCAAATGGGCAAGTGAAAATATATTTGCTGTGATCTCTCATTCACTCCCATTCACCGCTGTCGAAGATTACCCTGCAAACGTTTACTTCCGCATTCCACAACACAGAGTGTGAAAAAGGTCTATTGCTAAAAGATTAATTCAGACTGGTGTTTTTTTGTTTTTATATTTGTTTTTTAACATACACCATACAGTTGAACTGCACATAAAAGTTTTTAATGAAAAAGGCCACAACATCAAACCCACAAAATGAACAAATATACTCAACAATTAGCCAATAAAGGAAAAGGAAAAAAATTATATCGAGAAAGATAGACAATGGGCAACCAAGCCCATAACAAAACCTCTCAGACCACATCAGCAAAATGCACAATGTGTAGTCCCGGTGATTCAGCGCTGGCAAAGCCACCCACTCACTCCATTGATTTAATGAAGGCCATAGATTCTCATGGGCATGTGAAAGACTTATGTCCATCCTTGGCATCAATTCTCAGTTTAGCTGGGAATAGAAAAGCGAAGCTCACATACTGTGCGTAAAGTAGCTTCTTTAACTCTCTGAAACATTCCCATTTCTCTTGTGTATCACTGGCAAATTCTGGAAAAACCATAATGTTGTAATCCTCCCAGCACATCTTGCCTTTATTCCTCGCTGCACGTAACCAATGTCTCTGTCTGCCTACTGCAAGAATCTTGCCAAAACGGATCGGGGTATGTTACCCGTTCTTGGAAGCCAACTGAGAGCTCTGTGCACACGCTCTATTACCAGATGATTGCCCGCTGTGTCTAACAAATTCGGAATAAACCCGTCCAGGAACTTGACCATATCTTGACCTTCCTTTCCCTCTGGGATTCCAATGAAATGAACATTATTACGGCTGCTTCGATTTCGATCAATATCAGTTTTGGTGGCTGGCATGTTAGTCTGCAGCTCTTTTCCAGCTGCTTCCAGCAACTCAATTCACTTTTCAGCCTCATCCATTCTTGTGATCAGGGCGGAAAGTTTTGCCTCCATAAATGCTGTCATTCTGTGTATTTCCACGAGGCCCTCCATGTCGGTCGAGATTTTCATTAACTCTGGATAAATGTTTGCAGTATTTTGACTTACTTACTGAGGTGCGCTGTCATTCATAACCGGCCCCCCGCCATCTTGCTCTTGAGAGGCGTCAGACATGTATAATAAATGCCTTTTAATGTCCCCACAGGCCAGTGATTTCTAATTATTTGACATCCTACACTCTCCGCACAGTTTAACAATCAAAACTAAATGATTTCTCACAGAGTAATGTTGATAGAAAGGATAACTGTAGCATAGTGTATCAGAGAATGCAAATAGGCTACTTCCAATTGCATATCATCACATGACATCCAATTATTTCATTTTTTTTAAAAGAAATTGACAGTGTATGTGTTAGGTGCTGTGACTGGTAACCATTTCTTGTTTTTCATTTCAAGTTTTTCATAATTTCTAATTACGTTTTGCTGTCACTAGTTACATTTAAATGGTCCAAATGAATTTTGGACAAATTAATTTTTTTAAATACAAATATTCAATGTTACATCTAGCATGCATATTAATTACAACAAAAGCAAAATGCAGTTTAAAATAGTTTTAAATGTAGTAAATACTGTATGTCACAATTTCACAAAAGTTGCCAATATCAACAACCCTCATACAAAAAGAACAGCAGAAGCAGTAACACAGTCTTTGTATTACAGACATTCCAGATGGCGAATTCTAATTAAATTTTTTCAATTCTGTTATGTGTCACTCCTGAGTGTTGAACAGGCCCCTTCCTCCTTGCCAGCTCTTGCTCATAGAGGCAACTCATCTGCACCCCTGACACAAGCATGCAATAAGCGAGCCAGGAAAGAAGCACAGAAGAATACAGAACACCACTAAAAATTTATATTTCACACCTACCAAGAAAATATAACTGCGCTATACTCCCATTAGTCTTCAATTTATAATGCATTCCCACATACATATAAACACAGCAGAACACAATTGTGAAATTGAACTGGGAGGATAAAGAGACTGGAAAATGTTCCAGAACAGTTTATCTATGGCAGATGTAGAAATTGTCCAAGAATTGTCAGTAACCTGTGTCTACAGAGCAAGGGATACAGATCTCAAACAATCTCTTCAATTCCAAACAAAAAGACTAACTGAAGGAATAAGCAATAATAATAGATTTGAAGATTTGAACAACTGAGGGTATCCCCAGGCAAGCACATTAGTAGTGATGTACAGTTAGTGCCATTAGTCTCCCTCTGCATGCTTTATTTTAACATTCAGAATTGTCACAAATGTTTTGGGCCTCTTTTTATGATTTACGCTTTTCAGTTTCATAAATACATTTAATTCTGTAATTTTTAACAAAATGACATTAATAAAACTTAAAACATTTAAGAGTTTTTTACATTTGAAAGTTCATTAAAGATTACTCCGTTCAATTTGATTAAATTTTGTTATGAAAGTGAAATGTGTAAATCTTAAAATCTAATAAATAAATAAATTAATAATAGTGTAAGGAATGTTCAAATAAAGCACACAGAGTGGAATCTACACCACTCTGAAATGCGTAAATCTTACGATTATTTTCTTGTGTGTATAATATTCTCCATATTATATTTTTTTCTTTATTCATTCTAACATTCTGAATTTGTTTAATTATAATTCACTAAAATGTTAAAAAATAAAGTGTTTCGGTTTAGTGCTTTAAGGATGGTTGCTTTTGTAAATATAAAACTGTAAATAAGTCTATCTATATCATATGACTGTGCTTCCAAATGTTTGTGGATTGTTAAAAATCTTCTAGTTAGCATAATGTCTCTGTTTTCTTTTGTCCACACGTTATGAAATTGAACTTAAATGATGGCGAGCATAAGGACTTTTATTTTGAAATGTTTCTAAGGTTGTGGACTTTTATTATGACAGTGATGCAGGCAGACAGCAGTAAAGTGTGAGTCACATAGAGCGCAGGCTGGATCGAGACGCCTCCGTCACTCAGCGCGTGCTAATATAAAGACCAGCACCTGACAGAACTCTCACAGAAACACACACAAACACACCTTTTTTACATGAAGCGGGAATAACTTTGACGAGGTGAAAAAAAAAAGAAGGTAAAAACTTTTTTATCTTTCTTTTTAGAATAACTTTTATGGGTCAATTTATGATTAACTTTTAAAATTAAGAAACTTGTTTATTTTCATTAATACACACTGGAAGTAGCTTTTTGAGAGAACATATTGAAATGCAGTAATTTTTCACTTGTTGATAATTAATTAGATTTCATTGCTTTTGTTTGTTTTATTTTTCATTGTATGCAAGGATTTGTTGTATTTTCAATATTCAGGACAAATATATATTGTATGTCGCAAACAGACAGACGTCAAAGACTGCTAAGGAGAATAAAGAGGGAGAGAAAAAGTATTATAGTATTTACAGAAGTACTTAAGTGATTTTGCATACTCCTATTTTGCAACTCTTAAATATTTTTGTTATTAATTTGTTATTTTGAGTTATTAATTAAATGGATGTTTTTCTCCAAAAACAACCTGCAAATGACAATAATGCATGCACAAGACAGAGATGATAATATATCTTTAGAGAAGGCTGAAAGAAAGAAAAAAGCAATAAGTTGGTCACAATACAACACAAAATTCACAAGAAGTGGATTATTCAAATTCCATGCAAAATATCATGAGAATATGTTGGGGTAGTGTTTTTTTTGCACTTGGTGTCCAAGTTTGAACAGTTTTGTTCAGTGCTCTTAATGTGTGTGTGTGGGTTGGCAGCATTCATTAATGGTTTGCTTAGTGGAGTCTTGGTTCATAAAAGCATTTGTACTAACTGTTTATTGCCAGCAGAGACTGGTTTGGGCTTTACCTCACTCTCCTCTGCTCTGTTTGCCTTGTTTAGAGCAGATTTTTCTCCCTCTCTCCTTTTCCCTCCTGGTAATCCCATTTAATGGTGATGGGTGATGTCTTGGCCAATCCAGAGAGGAATGTCTTCAGCTCACATTCCTGCAATCCAGACATTTACACATTTTGGGAGAGAGAATATAAGGAAGGGAGAGCGAGAGGGATTCAATGAGAAGTTCTATGAGAAAACAGTCTGGTTCTATTTTATTTGCTGTGCATGCAATTAGAGGGAGAGAGACAGATGGGGGAGGGTACTGCGAGAGTTGGGGTGACAAAAAATTAGAATAGACTTTGCTAGTCAAGATTTTTAGACCACACATAAAAAGTGTGGAAACATCAGTGAATGGGTCTGAAAATGGAGCACTGTAACTTTAAACACTTTGTGTTACTTCCGTTACTGATGGTTCTATTCATGCCTTTGTGACAGGGAGGACAAGAGTGATGGAATGAGAGAGCAGACCAAAGAGAAGGGGATAGAATAAGTCAAAAGAAGAGAGAATGCAAGATGAAATTAGAGAATATAAAACGAGAGAGTTGGGAATGAGTAAGTGTGAAAGTGAGTGTGGGAGCTGGAAGAGAGAACAAGCCTTTTTTTTATTTTGGCCTGACAACTTTATGGAAAGTTGGACATTTCCTCTGAGCCTGGTAGGGAGTTTGGAAAGTGTAGAGCCATTTGGCTTGAGTGGGAGCCGCATTATGAGAGCAGATCTGGGTCAAGCAGCAATGTGCTCCTAAAGCAAGAACATATTCTAACGATGCCTGTAATTGGAGACTGGGCATAAAACCTGCATTTCCAGTCTCTTTGTAGACTTTATGTACTCCATTGACCCCTCGGTAGTTTATGCATAAAGTGTCCATGGGCATCCAACTTTAAGGTAAAAATGTATATTAATGTATAAGGAAAAGGTTATATCGGGTCCTATAACTGCTCACTATTGCTTGTTAGTTTTGAATAAGTTTTAACTTTTTTTTCCATCACTAGTTAAATTAATGACATTAATAATTGCATTGTGACAAATTAATTTGTAAATGTGCATGCATCCCATGTAGTCCCTTAATTAATGTGAGGTTATAAATGTGCATGCATAATAATTATAAAATAATTGGCAAAATGCTGGTTGAATTTTATTTTTGGTCACATCACAGGACGTAAACTTTACAGAAGTATTATGTCAACTAACCTAGAAACACAAGGACCTGAATTGGGAGATTTAACAAGTAACATGGCAAACATCCAAATTATTTTATGCATGTTGGTGGCTGTGCTGGCAAGAGAACGTTTGTGTGTATGTGTGTGTGTGTCCGGTTTGGCCTCTCTGTGAGTGACAGCACTGCTATTACATTTAGACCTAATGGAAGGATCAGATGCAGTCTCCTACTCTCATTCTTCACTTAGTGGCATGAATAGACTATGTCTAGAAGGGTGTGTGTTTTTGTGAAGGGAATGAGACTCTAGTCTGATCTGACTTTCCTCCCAACGCATGAATCTTGTTGCAATCTAAGAACTCAAAACTCTGGAGCACTGCAGTTATGGTATGGAGTGTTTGTTTTGATTGTGGTGATGTGGAACTGTATAGAGGAATGCTGATGTTGGTGCATTGAGCAAATAGGGTTTGGGTGTTGTTATAATTCAGACTGTAATGTAAGAAAAAAGTTTACATTTGTTTTTAAGTATTTAAATGTGAGAGCTTTATATTTCGAGTCTTCACAAATAAAAGGCCTACGGTTGCGCTTTGTGCGGTTATGCAAGCTTTGATGGCTGTAGTGGCGGTGCTTTAAAAGAGATGCAACATTTATTGTCAGTACAGTCAAATCTCCAATAAGTTGAGTTTTTAAATTCTTCCTCTTGTAAACAACACCATAAAAAAATACTGTTGAGCGGAGGGGGGCGGGGCCGGGTCGGAATATCGCGCGCCCAGTCCCCGCCCCCCCTTATTTTGATGAAATAACCAAGTTTTCTAAATTGAAGCGAGGGTATAAAAAGATAGTTGCGACTATATAGAAATTTGCCCTGTCAGCACATTCATCATGTCTCCAACTTCAAATCATGTGAATTATAATAATAAACCTTACCTGGTAAAATGTATTTATACAAAATGCTTAATCTAGTTTATATACAGGCTATAAAATCTTAATTTGGTGTATACTTTAAAAAAAAAAAAAAAAAAGAGTTGTAAAGGAGCCAAGTCTCTGTCATTTCAAAATAAGAGTCCCAAAAGAAGTCAATATATTCTGACTTGTTCATAGTCTGTTATGCTCCAAATCTTAATTTCTTTAAAAAAAAAAAATGTATGAGATTTTATATATGAGATAAAACATTGTACAACCTGGCCAGGAACACACTAAGGAAATAAGAGTGGCTAAAAGAAGCTACTCTGAGAAGCTGAAAAACTATTCTATCCAACAGTTTTCAGATGACTGGAGAAGAAAGAGTGAAAACTCTGTACATGCGTGTTTCCACACTCCTGCTGCACGCCTCTGAACAAACGGCGCATAAGATGCACACATCAGTGGCTTTTCTTTTGTTTTTTGTTTTTTTATATATATATATATATATATATATATGAGGTGTTTTTTCAAGTCTGTCTGTCTGTGTCTAACATCATTTCTTGTCATGTGTCATTCCAAGATGGAGTATTTGTCAGATATATCCGATTACATCGTCCTATCACCCAGCCCTATTGCACGATAAACTACATGTGGGATTTCATTCATTTTGGACTCTTGTAGTCTCTCTATGCTCGTAATAGTAAGGAAAGGCTAAGAAAGTTGACCTCTACCCTCCGTCCATCACACCGTCCGTACATTCTTCCTTCTGTCCCATCATTCATCCATCTGTCCATCCAATCTTCCAACCCACTAACATCCATCTGCACATCCTTCCAACCATCCACCCATGTGCCAGCTTGTTAAATTACTGAAGTTATCTGATCTTTAGTATGAATAATTTATTAGTTGAGACGTTTAAATACATCAGTTAATCAGTCATATTTAATTTTTATTTTAGTAGAATCAAACATGGAATAAGTCTGCTAGCTATTAGTCATCAGTTTAGAAGTGCCAGAACAGTTGTATAGAGTCATCCTGTGACGTGGTGATGATGCCATAGAGGGTGTGGTTACACTTTGATTAAGGTGAGTGGAGCATAAACCAGGTGTGCTGCGCTGCCTTGTGTAGGAGTGCCTGCGCATGTTTTTGCGCAGGCTGTCTCTTCAGACGTGTTCTGTTATCTTTGTGTACACCGTTAGATAAATACATTTTAGCTAAAGCACATTTTAACGTCCATAGCAAAGTTTATGTTGCCACAGTAGCTAAAAACACTGGTGTTTGTGTTGAACATATGGCCTCAAGAGTTCAATTTAACTGTTTGGAGATCCTTTTTATATTTGATTGTTCTCTCATATGCTAATATAACACACCCACACAAACATGGCACACAAATGCTCACACCAAGCCAGATCTGGTTGGTCTTTAATTTCTAAACCGTTTAACAAAAACTCCCAGGCTTTCCCAGCCTCCATTGCTTGCTTCGAATAGACGTTCTAGAAAAAAAATTAAGTAAAAATGGGTAAGTATTTTTTACTTTTTGGGTGAACTATCCCTTAAAGCACTGATGGATCAGAGGTTAATCAGAGGGTTAGACATGAAAGATTTAGAGGATATTACTACAGCGTGAGGCGAAGAAATGTAAGAGATGAAAGAACAGAACCTGACCTTGTCAAGATGGATTCCAAATACAAACAGCACATTGCATGCCCCACCAGAGACAAATGTACTGGATCATTGCTGCACAACAATAAAGGATGCATATCCCTCTGTCCCTAGAGCAGCTTTGGGACTCTCTGATCACTGTCTGGTTCATCTTCCAACCTACAGACAGAAATTAAAATATTCTAAGCCTGTAGTAAGGACTGTAAATAGATGGACCTAGAAGCCTGCTTTGACTGCACTGATTGGAGTGTTTTTTAGGCTGCAGACACCAATCTGGAAAAGCTCACGGATACTGTTACATCATATATCAGTTTCTTTGAGGATATTTGCATTCCTACTAGGACTTATTGAATGTTTAACAACAACCAACCATGGTTTACAGCAGAACTCAGGCAGCTTCGTCAGGCCAAAGAGGATGCTTACATAGGTGGGGATAAAGTCTTGTACAATCAGGCCAGGAATACACTGAATAAGGATATCAGAGTGGCTAAAAGAAGATTCTCTGAGAAGCTGAAAAACAAGTTTTCAGCTAACGACCCTGCATCAGTGTGGAGTAGCATGAAACAACTTCTGAATTACAGGACTCCTGCCCCCAGCCCTGTGGTGGGCTGATGACCTGAATGTTTTCTTCTTTAGATTTGAAAGGCCCAATCTCACACCCCACACCCGCTTTGACCTTCACTTACCACAAACACCAACACCTCCTGCTACTCAACCTGCACTTAAGATCTGTGAAGAAGTGGTGTCCCAAAAACAAAAGATAAGGAAGGCACAGGGCCCACATGAAGTTTCACCCATGTGTCTTAGATCCTGTGCTGACTAGCTGGTCCCCATCTTCACACTGTTTTTCAATAGATTACTGGAGCAGTGTGAAGTGCCATGCTGCTTCAAAAAATCACAGGACTTAATGACTACAGACCTGTCTCCCTGATGCCTGTGGTCATTAAATCATTTGAGAGACTAGTGTTGGCCCATCTGAAGGACATCACTGGACCCTCTCTAGATACCCTTCAATTTGCTTATTGAGCATATAGGTCAGTGGAGGATGCAGTCAACATGGGATTGCATTATATCCTGCAACATTTTGACAGACCAGGGACTTATGCAAGGATCCTTTTTGTGGACTTCAGTTCGGCTTTCAAGACCATCAGCCCAGCTATACTCCAGACTAAACCACACCAGCTCTCTGTTCCCACTTCTATCTGTCAGTGGATTACCAGCTTTCTGATGGACAGGCAGCAGTTTGTGAGATGGGAAATTCACTTCAGCACCTGTACAATCAACACTAGTGGATAGTCCATAATGGATTACTTATAGCTGACTCTGTATATTAGACTGGGATAGGAGAAAGTATTCCAAAATTCAAATTACACACTTAATCTTTAAAACTGGCATTTACCCTAAGGTCCCTTGACCTCAGTGTTTAGTGAGGCAAGCTAACAGCTGCCAATGTCTGATCCAGTGACATTAAAATCAAGTCTTACTGTCTCTTTATAGAAGGTGATTGGTGGGCTAATTAACCAATCTTCACTGACCTGCGTCTTACCATTTTGTTTGTAAAGGGCATATTTGTAAGCCCTTTTATATTCAACTGTTTTTATATGGGCTCAAATGTCACGGACTAATGCCACTGCCTCAAAATTAAGGTTTATTTCAGACCTCATGTCACAATTGTGTTTTAATGGTGTGACACAATTGTAGTATGTAATGTAGTGTGAATGTCATCTGCTCTGTATTCAAGCATATACTGTACGTCCTTATTTATGGCCACTTTGGTCAGTAGGGGAGAAGGATAGACTAATTCCCTTTCCTGGCATGTCTGTATAAGATTCAGACACAGTGCAACAGGCTTCTGAGGAAGAAAAGAACAGAAAAAGATGTGTGCAATGTGGCAGGCAAGACGGCAAGAAAAAATTGTGAGCAACGAAAAGCGGAGAAAGAAACTGACAGGCTGCGAGAAAGCGGAGTAGATTCCCAGAGCTCTCTGGACAGGTTGGATTTGAAAGGGATCTGTTGGGATTACCACATAGAGTAGCCTTGTTCACTCTCTGCCTTGCCTTTCTATGCTACAAGATACCAGAAGTAAATGGACACCAAGAGAGCAAAGAGAGACAAGCTTTTAAAGGAAGCTCTACTTCTGGACAATTTGGATAATCAGCTTAGCTACTCTGTTACGGTATGTCTGAACACTTTTCTCTGATACAAAACAGACCACTTCGATGATTGTTTGTGATTTTATTATAAATCAAATGTTTCTATGGGGTTCCCATAACACATTTGGAGCTGTATTTGTGTAAGTGTGGTTTATAGACATGTACCTAAATTAGACAAGAATATGTATAAAAAAAATGTGTTTGTGTTTTGTTTTTTTTGTCGGTGTGAGGTGTCGCTTCATCTACTTCTAGAATTACCTTGTAATATGGCAGAAAATTGAGTGGGCTTCTTTATGTAGTAACCTTTGAATGAAGGCTGTTTTTATTGACAGTATTGCATGCTATCAGCATATGGAGGCTGAACCTCTCTTCCATCAGTATCTCATAACCTTTCCGACTAGAACCGGCCGTCAACAGACATGGCTGGGGTCTTTGTATTACCAGGTCGGTCTGAAAACCATGCTCAGGGCCATATGAAATCTTTTAGGTTCTGTGTTTGTTAGTTGTGAGGGCTTTTACAGTCCTGTACAAAAGTCTTGGGCACATTAGATGTTTCACAAAAACATTTGATTTTTTTCCAAATTCCATATTTATTTATTTCCCCCTCCTGAAATTCTGTTTTTATTTTATTTTCTCTGAATTCTGGGCAAAAGTTAAATTTTTTTTTTATTTATTTTTTGTTATTGAAATAAAAAAAACAAAAAAATCTAATTAATTCATAGAAATCAATTTAATCAAATGAGAACAGAACAATTACTTTTAAACATACCATTTTATTCTTTTTATGAAATGAAATGATTTTATACTGCACATCACAGCACAATCTCCAAATACCAAAATTTTAGTTTTTGGTCAAATATAGTGCTGCACAGTATTAATGAAAGCAGTGATGATACTCTTGTTTGTGAAATATTGCTTAAATATAATGTAATTGCTATTTATATATAATAATATTATTATTATTATTATTATTATTATTATTATCTACTGCTAATTAAATGTTACATTTTACTATGGTTTTATTTCACAAATTTAGTTAAATGGAATGGGGCTTTTGTTTTTGACTTCACTTCTCACCTCCGGAAATGCAGTACATGTATACAGTCTGCATGTGCTACTCTTCACAGTGAATAAAGGGCTCTGCTCTTTGATATTTATATAAACGGAGCGCTACGGTTAGTTTAAGCTTCGGCTTCTCACGTTCACATCTCACACGAAAAATAAATGCTGTTTAATTCATTTACATGAATCCCTTGTCGGCCTATTAAGCATGATCATTGTCAGAACGTGCATGTAAACCCACTCACTGAGTCAGTCTGGGATTACTTGAAGAGAAAGGAGCAATTGAGCCTAAATTCATAACTGTGGCAAGTTCTTCAGGATGCTTGGAACATCCTATTTGCCTACAACTTTGACTCGTGCACAAGTGTACCTTGGAGAATTGGTGCGGTTTTTAAGTTATAGGGTGGTCATACCAAATATTGATTTAGTTTTTGTATGAAGTTAATAAATTATTCATGGTACAGTGTTTTTTGATGACTCTGTTTGCACCACAGATATTTGTCCAATCAATGCATTTTAAAATGAGAAATTTCCTCCCTCCCTAATACTATCTGCAACAATGTAAAAATGCTATGAACCAGGTTAGCTATCATTAGTGCGTCTTTGCACCGTGCATCATGTTTCTATGGTAATGCCATGATACTGAATGATTGATCATGTTAATTTTTCATGATACTGTCATGGTACATGGTATAAAATACCATTGTTTTACTATGACACATGTCATAAACATGGGGTTATCACAGACCATGTGTGGAAAATAAATAAACTAGTGTATTACCATGGTGCTTTTTGTGAGAAATATAGTTGTGTGTGTGTGTGTGTGTGTGTGTGTGTGTGTGTGTGTGTGTGTGTGTAAAAGAGAATGGTTAAATGCTCAAAAGCAAAGAAATTAGTATTTATAATTACTACTCTGTGCCCTTTTTTATCCTTGCGCCCCTGTCCCTGCTAAGGTCTGTGCATGTCAATGGGGCCCTTCTTAAAAAAAACATAAGCAATGCAAACTTAATTTAGAAACACTTGAAGGAAACATGCACTTTTATTGAAATATTGAAATTTAAATCTTGAAATGGGCTAAAGGTGTGTTCAGTAGGACAATAATAAATTAGCATATTTTTGTTGTGGTATCAAAATTGGTGTCGAGAACCATGAAATTTCACTGGTATCGCTAACGGCTAGTAAACTTTTGGTTGTGACAGCAAAAGCTATATATATATATCTCAGTATAAAAGTAATGAAAAATTACTTGTCTACTTACAACTTATGTGCTTTCCAACATGTATCTTACAAATATTTAAATCTGTACTTAAGAATATTGAGTTGTTTTAGGGAATTTTAGTGTGTGCATGAACATGATTTTAAGGTGGTGGGTAGCATTTTCTATTTACAGACTATGCGCCTTTTATGGCAAACTTATTATTTCAATATCGGCTGACTGCCCTTCATCAACTCAAGTTTGCTGATGAGGAATTCCAGAAATGCAAAGGGAAAAATAAGCAGAGAAACCTGCCAAGAGCTATTTTTATAAAATGGGTTTGTGATGATTTGAGAAATTCCTTGAATGCTATAAACTATTAAGGGGGATATAAAGAGCATGAGCAATGGATGGAGGATATTTCTGGAGGGGCATGTAATGCCAGACATCCACTGGCCATTAAGAATCTGAGAGAGCAAGATGGGGGAATATATTAGACTAATTTGAATATATTTTTATTTATTTATTTATTTTTTTCTCTGGTGTAAAACATGTGGTAACTAGAGACGGAGAGAATAAATGAGAAATAAAGGAATTGTAACAGAATTAGAAAAAGTGGAAAAGGGTTGAAAGAATTGATTTTGAAAGGAGGGAGGGAGAGAAACAAAGACATGAGTCTGATGCCTCTGACTCAACCGAGCCAAAAAAGGAATGAAAGCAAAGCAGCACAGGCGGTTCAAGTCCAAGAGCCATTCACCAGCTGCCAAGGTATTCGTGTAAAAGTGCTCTTTTGATGGATTCTCAAACATACAGGTGGTAAAAAAAAGAGGAAGTGAAGATAAAAAAAATGGAGGAGATGATTGTTTTAGATGGTCATTACTTCATTTAATGTGGTCCAAAATCAGTGTCTATGCCGGCAAAACAAAGCCACATTTTCTTCAATGAGTAGAGCTGGGGTTATTACCAACACAAACTTAATACTCATGTTTTTCTCTTCCCAAGATCCAAGGATTTACCAGCTCCCTTTAAAAATGTTGATAGAGTGAGGTCTTCCATCTTTAAAAAAAAATAAAAATATGAAGAAACTGAGGGAAAATAGTCAACATCTGGCTAATAGTCAACATTAGGTTAAACAGGGATTGGAGTGTGGCTGGCCTGCCACACCAATCCTCTCGCAAAACACAAATACAGCAAAAAATTACACTGATCTAATTTAGTTTCAGGTTTTTAGATTCATTGATTGACATTGATTGAGGGACTGGCAAAAAAACACAGTTAATGTGGACCATATCTTTAACCGTTTATGTTCAGTTAAAATTGTCTGGAATTGGTTATCTGTTTGTGTAAGGTCATCCATTTGCTCAGAAAGATTATCCAAAACTGTGCCCGTGAGCAGCAAAAATGGGATGTTTTAATAAGTAAAGGACGATGTAGACCTCACTCCCTTATTTGTACATTTGTGTTTGGGGGTAACCGTGACGTGAGACCAAACATTTGTCATCAGATCACATTGTTCTCAACATGACTCAACACTGAGATCTTGCTATCTCTCCTTATTTGGGCTGTTTAGATGCTCAAACAGTGGGTTACTCAAGATAGCACATCACTCTCTTGATAGCACATCACTTCTCTATAGTGGGGATTAGTTTCCTTCCTATATATATATATATATATATAATATATTACACACGCGCACACATTTGTACACACTCATGAAAGCACTTCCAAAGACACATATATCCAAGCTTACACTGTATACACCACCCTCCGTATCTTCTGGACCACATTTCCTTTCTTGTGATGGGTCATTTATTTTATAAAGGAGAGTATGTCTTATATTCTGCCCTTGGTGGGTTTTTGATGACACATTTGATTGTTGGTGACATTATTTGATGACATATTTGATTGTTTGTTGATGTCATCACGCAAACTCTGTATTGCTTTCAATCTCAAATAAAACATTAAAGAAATTAATATTTAAAATACCACATCATCAAAATGGTATTTGGAATCCCAAGTTTTGGAAATAAAAAAGAGACTTTAATGGTTTTTAAATACTTTTTCATACTGTGCAACCATTTTTACCTTTTTTTTTTTTTAAACATACTTGGCTAAAATTATCTGCATTCACGAGTCATGCAAGCTTGATTCTGTGCATTGTTGTTTTCTGAAATGCATCAGACCGCAATTCATAACACAGGTACGTGTTGCGTTATTTGCATTGCAGCAATTGTAAACTGACTTTATATGGTCAGTTTTCTTTTTAGGTCAACTACTGTCATGGCTAGAGATGGTAATTGTAAGAAATTAAATGATTTGGGTTCCAATTACTTTGAATGATTCCGATACTTTAGCAGTTACATTCATTATCCTTTTAGTACTTTTTGGGGAAGAAACATTTAAGAAATTTTATAAACTAATTTATTTTTATAAAATATCACTAATTACAACAAATCTCATGTGTGTCTAAATTCACAATTGCTTTAACAACCATTACTCATGGAATTCTTTGTTAATTTCAAGTCAGACATGACTAAATTAAATACTTGAGATTTTTAATTGATTAGAAATGTGCTATGTTTTGCAATGTAAACTCAAATAAACGAAGATTCATTTGTTTGGAAATTGGACTTCATTGATTGAAATGTATGTTTAGCACTGCTGATTTAGTAGTGGTGTTGCAGTGCCATTCATTGGTAGCGCAGGAATGATATTTTGGCATTGTGTTCAGTTCACATTAGCAGAAGAATGCATGTTTGAATACTGATTACGGAACAAACTCAAAGCATTCTGTTTGTAGTTTTAAAAAATGGAACGGTTTTGGTTCCCAAACATAGTCATGGCAGAGCAACTCTTCGATAAATAAAGAAAAGCTTGACCAGGTTAGTGAAAGTCAATAGGTCAATTTAGGTCAAGCTAGCTACCTAAATAGTGTCACTTATTAGTTGAATTATAATTACCATAAACAACCCCCCCCCAAGTGCTGAGGTTTGTTACTGCCACATCAGTATAAGAGTGCATGTTTAACGGCCAGGACAGTGCACTTCCCTTGGCCAATGCATTGACCAAGTGTTTGTATACTTGTGTAAAGTATGATTCTGGCCTTATAGTGGTGGTTCACACAAAAATGAAATTCTCATTTATTTATGCACCGTCATGATATCCCACATGTGTATGACTTTTCTCTTCACCAGAACACATTTGAAGAAAAACAGAAAAATATCTTTGCTCAGTAGGTCCTTAAAATTTAAGTGAATGGAGATTTATCTTTTGAAGCTCCAGAAATAACAGGCAGCAAGCATAAACCGCATCCATACAATTCCAGCTGTTAAAGGAATGTCTTCTAAAAGCAAAATGACAAGAAAAATCTATATTGAAGTACTTTTTATCTATAATTGCTTCCGTTAGGCGTCATGAGAGGGTGGAAATCACAGTTTCTCATGTGATGTATTTGTGTTGCCATGATACAGATGTAATCTCATGTTCTTTGATGTTCGGTTGAGACATCCATTATGAGTAAAGAAACTGATCAAAACCAACCAAGCTACTGTGCAGTCTTTCTCCTCACTTGTAAATAGTGCTTAATGCTCAAGTATTATCTTAAGATGTGTTCAACATTGGTTCAAATCATGTTTTTACAGGTTGTGCGACTGTACAGTTGGCACTATTAACTGACAGAGTCTTGTAGTAAGATGTCTGTAGAGGTTATAATAAATTTTTGGTGATTTGTAAACACTGCTATTTTAAAATTTCCATGCAGAAACGCCACACAGTTGAAGCAGCTTCAAGATCAGATTCTCCTAGAACAGCAACAACAGCTAAGTCAGGAGGTTCCCCCTCCTTATCAACACTCAAAGGAAATCCTGCCTCCATCTCCGCCTCTCCCACCTGCTCCCTTCTTCCAGGATCTGGAGTGTAGCACCATGCAGACAAGCACCTTCAACTATGCCCGGCCTAAGCAGTTCATTGCTGCCCAGAGCCCCACAACAACCGGGGGACCACTTGGATACAGCACCCAGTCCTCTACCTCCTCAGGGTCCAGCCTGGCCTCCCCACTGTCCCCAACCACAAGCCACAAACCATTCAGCCGTGTCAACCTTCCGCTCTTCCAACAGCAGCCGTCACTGACTAAAGGAAGCAGTGTGGAGTCTCCCAGCTCGCCCTCTTTCCCCCCGCCCCCTCCACCCTTTCTCAGCTCCAGCAATATCTCCTCTCCTCCTGGCTCAGCACAAGACTTCCCTCCACCACCTCCTCCGCCTGTCACATCAAGTCCCACGTGCTCCGAGAGCTCCTCTCCCTTCACATCCATGCCACAATCACCAGCCGGATTTCTGCTATCAGTGCTCCCATCCTCACCACCTCCGCCACCGTTAAACACCCTGGGCCTGCCCAAGGGTAACGGTACAGTGTGAGTACTCATAATCCTCTGCTACACTACACTTTAACACATTGAAAAAACTTCCAGACTTCTATGAAGGCTTTTCACTTTGTTTAAACATGGCTGTTGGTATTTACTCCCATTCAACACGAGCATCAGTGAGATCAGACACTGATGTTGGGCGATAGGATCTGGCTCGCATTTTGTTTTCTTGTTCATCATTCAGGGTGTTCAGTGGGGCTCAGGTCATGTAATGGTGCAACTTGTTCATAGGAGGTTTCAGCAAATGAATAACATGACTTGCAGTGAATTATTTGGTATTAATGAACTTTCATAAACCCAAGTATTCACAAAGTGTACATTTAGTACACACCGATATGTATCATTCTCTAATCTATAAGATGTGCTAATTATGCTCCAATAGAGCAATATACATATAGAGTGAACTGTAGCGCTTAACTCTGGGGGTTTGGGGTAAAGAGTCATTTCAAGTGCAGCCCAGTTTCCTGCTGCTGTATGTAAGATGTTTGCATTCTTAAATGGCATGTTTATGGAGACACTTAGAGCTGAGGAACCTTGAGTCAGGTGTGTCTAAGTGAAAGAGAGTCAGGTGTGTCTAAGTGAAAATGAGTGGGCAAATTTCTTTTACTGATCCCAAACCAGGATTTTTTGTGAAGATGATCTTGGATGTAAGACTGCTGATAAAACAGGAGTGTAAGACTGCTGATAAAACAGGAGTTTAAAACGCGCTCTTCCAAAATTGGCAAGAAGTCTCTTTTCCTGGCATTCCAGAGCCAGAGGGGGAAAGATAAGTGACTGTGGAATTTTAAAATGCGTGCACACAAAAATGGATCCTGAAAATGATTCTCGCTTTCCAATACATATGCAAAAACAATATTCCACATTCCTCAGAAATGTTGACTTTAATAATGCAGTTTATTTAAAAAAAAAAAAAAAAAAAAAGTCTGGGTATGACATATATTCCTAACCTCTAACTGAAGATATTTGATGAGCAGAATAATATTAAGCCAATCAGTGGTCCTATTTGACAGTTTCCCACCTGCTCTGCGCTTTGGCAGTGAGGATGTCAATCCATAGCTGTGCTTCTGCTTGACCCTGCTTTGAACCTCATGAGATCAAGAACAGAGACAACTTTTTTTTGTGTTTTTTATATATAATATATTTTTGTATTAATTTCTCTACTGTTTTGCAGTTTGCCAACCATGATGGGTCCTTCAACAGTAATCAATCTATTAATATGCACTTTTAATAAAGCTTTGTTTTAACTAATTTCTTTAAAGGGATAGTTCACCCCAAAATGAAAATTCTCTCATCATTTACTTACACATCTGGGATGACATGAGGGTAAGACTTTTTCTTCAGCTGAAGAAAGAAAAAAAAGATTTTAAGAATATCTCAGCTCTTTTGGTCCATACAATGCAAGTTAATTATTTTGTAGCTGTAAAAATCACCTAAAAGAAACCGAAATAATACATAAGACTCCAGAGGTTAAATCCATATATTCAGAAGCTATATAATAGGTGTGGATGAGAAACCGATCATAATTTAAGTATAATAATAATTTAATCTCCACTTTCACTTTTATATCTGAAAGTTAAAGTAGAGATTTAGAGTAAAAAATGGATCTGTATGATTACAATATGATCTGTGTATCATCTACACCTATTATATACCTTCTGAAGATATGGATTTAAAAACTGGTGTCTTAAGGATTACTTTTATGCTGCCTTGCTGTGATTTATGGAGCTACAAATGTCTGATCACCATTCACATGCATTGTATGGACCTACGAAGCTGAGAAATCTTTTTAAAAATCTTTGTGTTCTGCTGAAGGAAGTAAGTCCTACACATCTGGGATGCCATGAGGGTGAGTAAATGACAATTTTCATTTTTGGGTGAACTATTCCTTTAAGGTAAGATTGTCAGCTGACACATTAGAGAAACTGATTTAATCAGTCAAACACCTACTTTATCAAACACCGCTACTGATTCTGTATTTAGAAGAGTCTGTTGCTTTTCAAATGTTAAATATTTTGTCAATGTGCTTTAACAGGGCACTGCCACGCAAGACTACATCCCGCACACCACGCATCATCTCTGATTCTGACATCCAAGGATCCAAAAATGCTGTCATACAAGATCTGGAGAGAAAACTACGTTTCAAAGAGGAGAGGGTCAGCAATGGACAACAGGTGTGTGTCCGTATATATGTGTGTGTGTGTGTGTGTGTGTGTGTGTGTGTGTGTGTGTGTGTGTGTGTGTGTGTGTGTGTGTGTGTGAGGAAAATGACTAAAGAATTAATTGGTATTAATGATCTATTAAAAATACACCTTAACACATATTAGTACTACTATACTAGCCTTGCTAGCATTACCATATTAAATATGTGTATTACAGTCGATGTATTAAGAGGAAGTCACATTTTCTTTGAATTAATGAAAATGAATATTTTATACTCCCCATGTTTTTTTTCCCCACACTCTTGCTTTCCTTCCTTAAGAGCATCATAAATGTATAATCAAAGTGGTCCATATAACATGTGCACTATTCCAAGTCTTCTGAAGCCATATGGAAGCTTTGTGTAAGAAAGACAGAGTTTGATTTGACAGAATGTAGCTCTCAAATATAATTTCTACTACTTGGTGCATCATGATCAGTTATAACAAGCATGAAAGGATCAGTGGTGTTTGGCATCACTGATGTCAAATCTGGCTCTTCATGCACAAGGTTTGAATATGTGCAAAGGTGAAATGGGTGAACTTTTTTTATTTTTTTTTTTTTTAAATAATTAGAATTTGCTTAAATTCAGTTTTTACAAAGAAAATATTTATAGTAATGATTAATAACTATAATAATGATCTTGTAAAATATGTCTAATCAATTGAAAGGATATCCTTCAACTCCTCCAGCTGAAATTGTCACTGTAGAAGCCCCAATGTCTGCTCGCAACGGTCAACAATAATTAGCACCACTACTAGCTTTCAGTGATTTGTACAAGCATCCTCATAATTTGATTGCTTTTGTGTGTGAGGGTGGTTTCTCACATTAACTCTGACAGATTAATCCTGCTTGCTTCCAGAGGTTAACTTATGAGGAAAAAATGGCTCGCAGGCTGCTGGGTGCTGACAATGCTGCTACAGTGCTTAACACACAACAGGTGGAGGAGGAGACAGTAACACCGGTATACACACACACATATTCACACAAGCACATCTGTGTGCACAACTCAGTTTGAACACCTATATAATGTCCCAACTGTTTCACATACTAAACAATGCTGAATAGTGTAGTTTATGCACCACTAGTGTCACCAAATGGAATTACCAAAATAAATACTTTTTTTCAAAAGAGTTTCGCAAACACTGTCCCCATCTTCAAGGGGCTGAACAAACACCCTAAACACTCGCATTGCTTGAGCAAATGTCAATTTGTTGGCTGGTTTGGATGATCAGAGGGAGCAATGAAAATGCCAAAATGTTACACTTTTTGGCTACTAATGGTTACTCCTAGTTATCTCTGGCATATTAAGCTGGGATAGGAGAAAGATAATTTTAAAAATTACACACTTTCATAATAAACCATTATCAATCCATTACAAACCAGTAAACACACTTCCACTGACTACCATGGTGCTGTTGGAAGTAGTTTAGAGCATTGTGATTTGCCTGTGTGCTTGTAAATGCATCAGAATTCAGCTAATTGCTCTGAGCTTCTGCACATGCTTGCGCATATGAATTTGGTAGAATTTAAAGTGATGTAATTTTGGCATTGAGTGTGTCGGAGAGGGATTTTGGAGGTGAGTGAGAAGGTAAGTTCAGAGAAGATTAATGATCAGCCCATCACAAACACACACCCTAACCGTGACTAACCGTCATGACGTCAGTTTGTAAGCTAACCCCGAAGGCTAATTTGCCATGGGTTCCCTTTGGACATTCCAGTGGGTTTTATAATAGCACTTCCGATTGAGTAAAACAAGGTCTGTGGTTAACATTATACTTGAAGATACTTTCCCATTTGTTCTCCAACAGAAACTGTAAATTGAGACCACTGTGTGCTTAAGTTGCTACATTGGGACTGCAATACTTGTCCAATGAAATACACATGCCTTTTATGAAGCCATGTAATTCATTGGACAAACCTATTTAAAGCTGTGCTAAGGAACTTTTGGTCTCCTTTTTGACATATTTGGTTATTTATTAAAGTTATTTGTGGAGGAACATTGTGTTTTGGCACTGCTCTTCTGTGCAGATGAATCTCATGGTTTTTCGGTTGCCTGTGATCAGATCATCTCGGAAATACTGTAAATTAATCTGCAGTCCTGGAGTAATGACGTGCTGTTTTCATGTTGATATTTTGTTAGATTATTTTTTTTTTTTTTTACAGAGATGGTTCTTTAATGTTTCAAAAACACTCTCGAATAAATATAGATTAACGTGCAAATAAGTGTTTTATTCACCACATATTAATGTTTATATTGTACTACAGCTGTGGCCAAAAGTATTGGCAGTGACTTAAATTTTGTTTTGCAAAGTTTCCTGCTTCAGTATTTGTAGATTCTTTTTTCACATGTTTCTATGGTTTACTGGAAAACAATGACCAGCATTTCATGAGTTTTAAAGGCTTTTATTGGCAAAAACATTAAATTTATGCAAAGTGTCGATATTTGCAGTGTTGGCCCTTGTTCTTCATAACCTCTGCAATTCGCTCTGGCATGCTGGATATCAGCTTCTGGGCCAAATCCTGACTGATGGCGATCCATTCTTGACTTATTAGTGCTCCGAGTAATCACAATTTGTTGGCTTCTGCTTGTCCACTTGCCTTTTTAGGATTGACCACAGGTTCTCTATGGGATTAAGATCTGGAGAGTTGCCTGGCCACGTATCCAAAATTTCAATGTATATATCTCAGAGCCACTTCATTATCACTCTTGCCTTGTGACATGGTGCTCCATGCTGGAAAGTGTCACGGATCATCACCAAATTGCTCCTGGATCGTTGGGAGAAGTTGCTCTTGCAGGAGGTTTTGATACCATGCTTTATTCATGGCAGTGTTTTTGGGCAGAATTGTGAGAGTGCCCACTCCCTTGGATGAAAAGCAACCCCACGCATGGATGGTCTCAGGATGCTTCACTGTTGGCACGACACAGGACTCATGGTAGTGTTCACCTTTTCTTCTCCGGACTATCAATTTTCCAGATGTCCCAAACAGTCGGAAGGGGGTTTCATCAGAGAAAATAACTTTGCACCAGTATTCTTCTGTCCAATCCTTGTGCTTCCTGCAGAATTTCAGTCTGTCCTTGATGTTTTTCTTTGTGAGAAGTGGCTTCTTTGCTGCCCTTGACACCAGGCCATTGTCCAAAGGTCTTTGCCTCACTGTTCGTGCAAATGCACTTACACCAACCTGCTGCCAGTATGAGCAAGCTCTGCACTGGTGGTGACACGATTCCAAAGCTGACTCCTCAGGAGGAGATGGTCCTGGCACTTTCTGGACACTCTGGGATGTCCTGAAGCCTTCTTCACTGCAGTTCAATCTCTCTCCTTGAAGTTCTTGATGATCCGGTAAATAGTTCTTTCAGGTGCAATATTCTTTGCAGCAATTTCCTTGCATGTGAGGCCATTTTGATGCAAAGTGATGATGGCTGCACGTCTATCTTTAGAGGTAACATTGAGAACAAGAACACCATGATTGGAAGCACTTCTTCCCTCCTTTTATAGCAATCAGTCTGCTCTTATAAACCAATCAGTATGATAGTGATTTCACCTGACTATTACTCGTTCACACTTTCCCAGGTGCTGCTGATATGATTGGTGAAATGTTAGCTGGTCATTTTGTGCCAGGGCTAAAAAAAAGTGAAATTTGGGTTTTTGTGATGGTAAAAACATTTTGGCCAATGAAGCTTTTTGCAATTATTTAATCTGATGCAGTTATGCATCTGATCACTCTGCACAATAATGTAGAAACAATGTGAATCAACACCACAACAACTGAAGCACGAAACCAAATGTATGTCACTGCCAATACTTTTGGCCATGGCTGTACACTTAAATTATGCCTAAATTAAGAGGTGAAACCTTTGATATGCCTGATATTAGTTCAGTGGAAGACCCTTAATAATTTTAGGTTTGAATTTACAGCCTCCGTAGATAATACAAGTAAACTGTGATATTAAAATAGTATGCGACTGTTGTAAAAAGAGACTATGCTTCAACAGCCCTACCAGAAAACATAGCTAAGCCTATGGCAAGTAAATTAATTCACCAAACAGTGAAACATCCATCCAGATACTGCCATCCTGCCACTGCTATTTTGAAACTGCCACAGTTTTTACAGTCGTCAAACACACGCCACAGCTTAGCCTTCCCTTTTCTGTGTTTACAAACGTTACGTAAATGCATTGATGAATAATGCTAGCCTACAATTTCCTGCCAAATCTTACCAAAAAGCTCAATTTAAATTATTATTCAAGGCTTCCCGTAGTGAGTCGGGATAAGGCAAGGACACTGTTTTTAACAGATTTTATGTATTTGCTCAATAATAGCACTTGGTTCATCTTTAACCAAAAAAATAATCCGTAAGGAGCTTTAAAGTGCAAAACAGGAAAGAGTTTTTTCAAGTAATGTTAAGTACAAAACTTAATTCATTCTTAAATTCCCTTCTAAAAACCCATGGGGAATTTAGACTCAGAAAGGCTAGTTTTCTTTTGTCGTTTTGGACCACAAACTGAACAGCTTATTAGGTGTGTAATCTGAGCACAGTATGTGACCTCAACAGACACACCCCTCTGACTGTCTTCTGATCTCTCTACAGGAAGGCAGCTCAGCTGATTCAGAGTCTGTTCCTCAAAAGGTTATTCATACTCATCCTCTCTATTACAATCATGACACAGCAGCATTCCTTTGTCTGCCCTTTTTCATATATAGATATTTCACTCTTCTGAGTCTAACCACATTGTTAGCCTTGGTTCACCTTCCAAGACGTCCACCCCCCCGTTTTAATTTTATTCTCAATTTCACACCCCTGTTCCACACCCCTGTTTTTGTGGTCACCCCATTTTTGTCCACAGAGTTGTCTTCTGTGTCTTTTTATTGTACATTTGGGTCCTGATTCAGTACTATGGTCAAGTTCTTGGCAGTGAAATGACTGTGATGTTCATCCCCATGCCTTACAAAAAAAAAATATTGATAATTATTTATCTAAAATCATCAGAAGAATATCTGATGTCTATTTTGTGCATGACACAAGTACTTTTTCCAACAATTGTTTACAGACAGATTGTTTCACTTTTAATGGACTAAATAACAATTCCAGTGGGTCAGAATTTTACATACATTAAGTTAACTGTGCCTTTTAAACCGCTTGGAAAATTCCAGAAAATTAGCTTTTGATAGTAGTACTGAATTGGAGGTGTCAAACTCTGTGCCTCTTTGCTTGACATCATGGGAAAAACTAAGGAAATCCGCAAAGATCTTCATCCTTGAGAGCAATTTCCTGAAGGTACCACGTATAAAGCAAATGTAAAGACCATGGGACCACGCAGCCGTAATACTGCTCAGGAAGGAGACTCATTCTGTCTCTTAGAGATGAACGTAGTTTGGTGCAAAAAGTGCAAATCAATAACAGCAAAGGACCTTGTGAAGATGCTGGAGGAAACGATAGTATCTATATCCACAGTAAAACGAGTCCTATATCGACATAACCTGAAAGGCTGCTCAGCAAGGAAGAAGCCACAGCTCCAAAACTGCCATTTAAAAAAAGCCAGAGTACAGTTTGCAAGTGCACATTGGGACAAAGATCTTACTTTTTGGAGAAATGTCCTCTGATCTGATGAAACAAATGTAACTGTTTGGCCATAATGACCATTGTTATGTTTGTTGGAAAAAGGGTGAGGCTTGAAAGCCGAAGAACACCATCCCAACCGTGAAGCATGGGGGTGGCAGCATCATGTTGTGGGAGTGCTTTGTTGCAGGAGGGACTGTTGCACTTCACAAAATGGATGGCATCATGAGGAAGGAAAATGATGTGTATATATTGAAGCAATATCTCAAGACATCAACCAGGAAGTTAAAGCTTTGTCTCAAATGGGTACAATGACCCCAAGCATACCGCCCAAAGTTGTGGCAAAATGGCTTAAGGACAACAAAGTTAAGGTATTGGAGTGGCCATCACAAAGCCCTGACGTCAATCCGATAGAAAAGTTGTGGGCAGAACTGAAAGCGTGTGCGAGTAAGGAGGCCTACAAACCTTACTCCGTTAGACTGAATGCATGGGCCAAAATTCCAGCAACTTATTGTGAGAAGCTTGTGGAAGGCTACCCAAAACGTTTGAACTAAGTTAAACAATATAAAGGCAATGCTACCAAACAATATAAAGGCAATGCTACCAAATACTAACAAAATGTGGTGGATGTAAACTTCTGACTTCAAGTGTGTGTATGCGTGTGTGTGTGTGTGTGTGTGTGTGTGTGTGTATGTATGTAAAAATTAATGAATGTAGTGGACATGCTTTTAATGTTGTGTAATAAATTTAAAGTGTGCTTTGCTCTCAACACGTCCTTGGGCAAGCAGCGGTTGCCTGTGTTTGCATAGGAAGTGTGTGTTTTTGGTTGAATGTGGCTATACATGCAAGCGAACAAGAAATGGAAAGGGTGTGTTGCCTATATATGCAGTTATGGCGTGCGTCGTGCGTGCGTGCGTGCGTGCGCTTTTCTTGCTGCAGCTGTGTTTTAAACCTGTAATTACTGTTGTGATGTGTCATCAGTGCACACCATGCTACAGATGTTCCTGCTACCTCCAAAGAGTAAAAGTGGGAGAGAGAAAAAGTAGAGAAGATTAAAATGAGAGCAAAGGGGAAAGAGAAAGAAACTGAAAACTAGACCAGATGAGAATAAACTATTATGGTGAAAAGGTTTATAAGACACTGCTAAGATGTGGGGCATTTTTTGTGTTTTTAATTTATTAAATTGCTTGTCACATTTGATTAATCCATTTAGTTTCTTTGCACTTTCATGTGTACAATATACAGTACACTTTATGGCCACAAGTATCTGGAGACCCAAACACCACACCCATATGTGCTTCTTGAACGTGTAAGGTTTAATTCTTGTGGGGGGGGGTGGGTTCGCCTGCTTTTAACCACGTAGTATATTTGCTATAGCTGCAACTAAAAAATATTTTGATAATCTATTTATCTGTTGGTTATTTTTATTTTTTCATTATTATTTATCTTGTATTTCTTTAACAATTTTAAACTAAAGCTGTCAGTTGATTTTAAATGATTTATTTTGCAATAAATTACATATTTATTTTTTCATTGACAGTTTTTGATTCCATACTCCAACACATGAAAACACAGAATCAACTTTTATCAATATATTCTCAGACATAAAACCCTGTCCCCTAGACTCTGAATTAGCCAGGAATAGTACGCTGAAGCCTCGTGATCCTTTCCAAAAGCAGCAAGCACCATCTTGAGTGTCTGCCGCTTTAGGGGTCTGCGTACTACACCCAAAGGTGGTACAAAGTAGACTGTGCAGCTGTAAGTGCCTGAAGAATTGAGATCTGGGAATCCTAAACAGTTCTATAATATTTTCAAAGGAGCTCAAGGCTCCATTTTCATACAGGTCACCCAGCATAGCAACTCCCTTCTCAATCCAGTCTGTCTAGCAGAAAGGGGACTTAATGCCCTGTTTTGGCGACTGGAAGGCACCGGCTTTAAAGCCGTTACCTGGCAGGACACTGTCAGAGACAAAGCTTTGGATTTAGACCAATTAACTCTGTATCAAGAAATTAGAATAGTAATAAAAAAATTCTGTGGAGGCAAGGCACCGATCTAGTAGGGTCGGCGACGAATAACAAAACATCCTCTGCGTAAAGCAAAAGCTTATGCGCCACACCTCCCGCCACCACCCTTGGAAAATCATCCCCCTTTCTTATCGTGACTGCTAATGGTTCCAGGGAAACACAGAACAATAATGGGGAAAGAGGGCAATCCTGCCGGGTGACTGTCCAGAGTAAAATCATCTGAAATCCATTTGTTTGTACCGCTGCTACCAGATGTTTAGAACTTAATCAAACCAATAAAAGTTTTCCCGAACCCATACATTTCCAAAATCTCAAAGATAATCCTATTTTACCATATCAAATGCTTTTTCGGTGTCCAGTGAGATGGCAGTGACCAGAGTCTGATCATTCTCCACTGACCACATGATATTGATGAAATGGAGCTGCGGCCCCGAATAAACCTCACCTGATCTATATGTATAAGAGTGGTCATAACTTAATCGGCTAGCCAAAATTTTACACTTTTTACGTCTAGCTGGATCAGGGAAATTGGATGGTAACTCTTACACTCGCTTAGATCTTTGCCCTTTTTAAGAATCGGACTGATCCGGACTTGTCATGGTTGGCGACGCTTTCCATTCCGTATAAACTTCTAGCAAAACTGGCTCCACTTATGTAGCATAAGATCTAAAAAATTCAGCGGCAAAGCCGTCTGGCCCCGGAGTCTTGCCTGTAGCCTGTGCCTGACTTGGCACAATTATTTAGTTTATTGACTTTATGAAGGACATGGTTGTTGGGGACATGTAAATACTTTACGGTAGTAGCGGGCTGTGCATTAAAGTCTATAACTTCAGTGTGATTCATGCCATTTTAAGAAAACACCATATGCCTTTGTGCATCATACATTATGTCGCAGCTAGCTAATAATACCAATTTACATTTTAAAAACACATCCACGCAAGAAAGCCAGAACTTGAAACAACACAATGTTTAAGCAAGCCTAATTTTAACTGAAGCATGACTGTTGTGAAATGTCAACCGAATAAACATTCAAAAATCATAATTTTTCATATGAATCTACAAAGGAGGTCTATAATGCCTGGAAAAATCTATCTAATAATATTTGCCATTTAAATGTTGCTTTAAATACATTTTGATTCATCAGGGTACACTGTTATGCTGCGTTCCATTTCAAGTTGGATGTGGGATATTCCTACTTGGTATCTCCGACCATAAATGCATTTCATTCCCGATATTAGGAACTGCAATGCTCTCGTTAGTTTAGCAGGGGTTTGACTCGCATTAGAGATATCTCCTAGCAACCCAACTGATAAACAATGCGGCAGCGCTAGCATTTGTGCTTCAGGTGTACGATTATCTAGAGATTATAATTGCTTTGGACATGTGATTTGTGAACAGCTGTTACATTCGCTTAAAGCATCAAGGAATAAATTCTGACTGGATAAACTTTGTTGTAAATAAATTAAGAGTAGAAAGCGATTTATAAATACATGCAAAAATGTGATTAAGAATGAAGGGGTGAAAAATAGTTCTTTATTTGGCATGTTAGGCCAGCAATGAAGGCTTTGCTGTCCCTGAGAATTCGCCACTGCTTTACGTCCATCCATGGTAAAGGATCAAAAGGGACCTTCAGTTGATGTAAGGGTTTCTTGCATTCCTTGAATCGGTCACATTTCTCTCGTCTAATTCGCAAAGTCTGGGAACAAGAAAATGCTGTGATTTCTTCCAAGATGATACTCGCCTCACGTAACACTAGATCTTTATCGGATGATCTCAGAAATTTGGCCAGAATTGATCAGGGCCTGTTTCCCTCAGCGGATCGCTGAGCCAGGACTCTGTTTTGTCAAGCAGATTTGGAAGGAGCCCGTCCAAGAATTTCACCATTTCTCAACCATCTTCATCTTCAGGAATTCCAACAATTTGTTATATCGCTGGTTAGGATTCTCCAAGTCTTCCAACTTCTCTAGATGCACTCCAGATCCACATTGGTCACTAGCAGATTAGCAGCTAATTCCCTCTCCCATGACTCCAGATACTCCAATCCATTTTTCGACATCCGCCACTCTTGTAGCTAACTCAGTGATTTTTATCTCCATGGCCGTGATTGATCGACGTATTGCAGCAAGAGCCTCCATGTCAGCAACGACCTTCGTCAATATAGCCAAAATATTCAGCAATTCTCGCCAAATCTCATTCACCTCTCTGGCCAAATCGACTCCCAGGATCAAGGCCTCCTGAGGGGCATAAGCTTGAGCACAGATTTAATATTAGCAAACTATAGTTCTGGCAAGCCGTTTAGGACATCATCTTTGTGCATGACATGAGTCATTTTTCCAACAATTGTTTACAGATTGTTTCACTTTTTAATTGACTATCACAATTCCAGTGGGTCAGAAGTTTACATACACCAAGTTAACTGTGCCTTTTATGCAGCATGGAAAATTCCAGAAAATTGTTGTGTTTAGACACTTAGCCAATTAGCTTCTGATAGGCAGAGTACTGAACTGGAGGTGTGCCTGTGGATGTATTTTAGGCCTATCTTCAAACTCAGTGCCTTTTTGCTTGACATCATGGGAAAATCAAAAGAAATCAGGAAAAAAAAATATGTGGATGTCTGGTTCATCCTTGGGAGCAATTTCCACACATCTGAAGGTACCACATTCATCTGTACAAACAATAGTACTCAAGTATTAATGTTATGGTACCATACAGCCATCATACCACTCAGGAAGGAGACACATTGTTTGTCAAAATGCATTTTGTTCCTTCTTGGGAAACAAAAAATGTTTAACATATTCCAAACAAAGCCTTACACAGTACAAATATAGCACCAATTCAAGAATTATCCTTAAAGGTGCACTCTGTAATTCTAATCCAATACAATTTTATTTTTTTTGTCATTCTGCAAATATCTCCACACAGTCTGCTAGCTGTCCATTCTGTGGGTGGGCTGAAAAAAATCTAGTATTTGTACACAGCCCTGGCTCTGTAAATAGAACGAAAACAAAGTGGACTGACTGATCCACACAACACTACTCCAGCCAATCGGCAACAGGGGGTGGTTTTTGCATGTGCTCAAGATGGTGTGTGGGGGCAGAGCCAGTGGGAAATTCATTAGAGGAGCAGTGGCCAGTCCGGCTGATGTGAAATTTCTAAATTTGGAGGCCAAATGGCTGAGAAATACACCAAGAGAAAAAGGTTGGATAAACTAAAGGATTCTAAGTCGAGGGCGTGGCTTCCATAGGAGCACTGAAGGGAGAGGTGTGTTTATTTGCAGTTGAGTTCAAATATCAACAGTTTCTCAGTAATTACTGACTGCACCTTTCAATATTTACCAAAGTCTAATTGGGAGGTTGATTAATTGAAAGAACTAGTCCCCATAGGTTGTGTATTCATTGCAATGCACATTAAATCTCTTAACCTCATCCTCGACAATAGTAATCAGCTGGAAGGCTGTGGCTATCTACTTTGCTACTGCCACATTCACATGATTTACTTAAGGGCATATCTTGAATCTTTTTTCTTTTTTATATATATATATATATATATACACAGGTGAAACTCGAAAAATTAGAATATCGTGCAAAAGTTCATTAATTTCAGTAATTCAACTTAAAAGGTGAAACTAATATATTATATAGACTCATTACAAGCAAAGTAAGATATTTCAAGCCTTTATTTGATATAATTTTGATGATTTATGGCTTACAGCTTATGAAAACCCCAAATTCAGATTCTCAGAAAATTAGAATATTGTGAAAAGGTTCAGTATTGTAGGCTCAAAGTGTCACACTCTAATCAGCTAAACACTTGCAAAGGGTTCCTGAGCCTTTAAATGGTCTCTCAGTCTGGTTCAGTTGAATTCACAATCATGGGATAGACTGCTGACCTGACAGTTGTGCAGAAAACCATCATTGACACCCTCCACAAGGAGGGAAAGCCTCAAAAGGTAATTGCAAAAGAAGTTGGATGTTCTCAAAGTGCTGTATCAAAGAACATTAATAGAAAGTTAAGTGGAAGGGAAAAGTGTGGAAGAAAAAGGTGCACAAGCAGCAGGGATGACCGTAGCCTGGAGAGGATTGTCAGGAAAAGGCCATTCAAATGTGTGGGGAGCTTCACAAGGAGTGGACTGAGGCTGGAGTTACTGCATCAAGAGCCACCACACACAGACGGGTCCTGGACATGGGCTTCAAATGTCAAACGCCTTACCTGGGCTAAAGAAAAAAAGAACTGGTCTGTTGCTCAGTGGTCCAAAGTCCTCTTTTCTGATGAGAGCAAATTTTGCATCTCATTTGGAAACCAAGGTCCCAGAGTCTGGAGGAAGAATGGAGAGGCACACAATCCAAGATGCTTGAAGTCCAGTGTGAAGTTTCCACAGTCTGTGTTGGTTTGGGGAGCCATGTAATCGGCTGGTGTTGGTCCACTGTGCTTTATTAAGTCCAGAGTCAACGCAGCCGTCTACCGGGACATTTTAGAGCACTTCATGCTTCCTTCAGCAGACAAGCTTTATGGAGATGCGGACTTCATTTTCCAGCAGGACTTGGCACCTGCCCACACTGCCAAAAGTACCAAAACCTGGTTCAATGACCATGGTATTACTGTGCTTGATTGGCCAGCAAACTCGCCTGACCTGAACCCCATAGAGAATCTATGGGGCATTGCCAAGAGAAAGATGAGAGGCATGAGACCAAACAATGCAGAAGAGCTGAAGGCCGCTCTTGAAGCATCTTGGTCTTCCATAACACCTCAGCAGTGCCACAGGCTGATAGCATCCATGCCACGCCGCATTGAGGCAGTAATTAATGCAAAAGGGGCCCAAACCAAGTACTGAGTACATATGCATGATTATACTTTTCAGAGGGCCGACATTTCTGTATTTAAAATCCTTTTTTTTTTATTGATTTCATGTAATATTCTAATTTTCTGAGATTCTGAATTTGGGGTTTTCATAAGCTGTAAGCCATAATCATCAAAATTATATCAAATAAAGGCTTGAAATATCTTACTTTGCTTGTAATGAGTCTATATAATATATTAGTTTCACCTTTTAAGTTGAATTACTGAAATTAATGAACTTTTGCACGATATTCTAATTTTTCGAGTTTTGTGTGTGTGTGTGTGTGTGTGTGTGTGTGTGTGTGTGTGTGTGTGTGTGTGCACACTGAATCAATATTTAACCTCCACCCTGACTCTCAACTATCATTCCTGTGGTCACGTAAGAGTATACATACAAAATATAATCACAGACATGAACAACTACACCTCTCTCTCCACTGCACTCCAAAAACGCCAAATATTTGCCCCATTTCCCCACAAACGAGTCAAAATTCCCTAGTCTTCTAGAATACCCTTCAAAAGCCTCTATCTTCCCATCTCAGAGCAACACTCCTGAAATGAGGGCACTCCTGTTGACTTCCATCCCCTTAAAACAATTTGTCTGGCTATCATGTCACTGGTTAGGAACCAGTTTTTTGTTTATTCTCTATATTGGTGACTGCCCCATTGCCTAAAATACAGAATCTGGGGCAAAATTAAATTTGAGTGCCCAATACGTTACACACAAAACTCAAATTCTTGGATCTTAACACACCATCAAAAAAACATTGGTTGTTTCTCCATCTTCTGATTGGCATTGCCAGCAGGTAGGTGTGTCTTTAAGACCAAGCCTATACAATCTAGAGGGGGGGGGGTCTAATAGAATCAGTGTAATATCTTCAATTACGTGAGACGCACCCTTGCATCTCTAGATGCAGACATGACATTTTTTTGAATCTTAGCTCACCCTCCCTCCAATAACAAGTTTAAATCTTTCTCCCATAATCTCTTGATAGAAGTTAAAATTAGTTTTTAAATGTGCTAATTGTACCCACTTTTCACAGGAACATCTAATCTTCTATTCCTGTGTGTGTGTGTGTGACAGGAGTATAAAGTGTCGAGCTTCGAACAGCGGCTGATCAGCGAGATTGAGTTCCGTCTGGAGCGCTCGCCTGTGGAGGAATCTGACGATGATGTCCAGCACTATGAAGACACACCTGGAGAGGTGGCACCATTCTTCGATCAGAAGCTAAAGCACTACAAGGTTTTCGAGGGCATGCCCGTTACCTTTAGCTGCAAGGTCATGGGAGACCCAAAGCCAAAGGTAAAAGGTCATCATGCATGTAATCTAGCTCTCTTTGCATACTGTATTTACATAAATGTTGGTGGTAGACACATTCTTACCAAAGATAGTAACAAGGAAATGCAGATAATGTGTTTGTAAGAATAACCTCTATTTAAGCTAATCAAGATACACTAAGTTTATGGTCACCATGTTTAATTTATAATGGACTAGAAATTAAAGGTACTGTAAGTGATTTTAAATTATTATTTTTTTTTTTTTGGAGAAGTATGCAAAAAATTGTCCTAATCCCTTAAAGATATTAATGAAATAAGTATCATGAGATATCTCGCTGGTCTAATAATTTTAAATTATTATTTTAATTTTTTTATTTTTTTTGGAAAAGTATGCAAAAAATTGTCCTAATCCCTTAAAGATATTAATGAAATAAGTATCATGAGATATCTCGCTGGTCTCTGTGACTGCTGTAGACTTTGTAAAAAATTTGTTCGTGGAGCGCATACATTGACGCTCTTCACCTGTCAATCATTTTGCTCGTTTTTATAGTGTTGTATTTGAAGTGGATCATTTGAGGCTATGATTCATAATATAGTTTAGGGTGCTATTGTGCCACTGTTGAATTTGACAGCCACAGGAACAAACAATGCTGCTCTTTTACTCTGTTTTGGTATAAAAATGTTCATTGGAGGGCGTGTTTTGGAATGAGGGGGCGTGGCTACTGTAATTCAATGGCTCAGCCATGTGAAAGCTTCAGAACACTAAAATCGCTTACAGCACCTTTTAACTTTCTGATAGATTTAAGTTAAAAATAAAATTAAAACATTTAAAAGTTCAACAATTTCAGTAGTGCTCTGAAATGCAATTTTAGTGATAATGCATGAGCAAGAGTGCTGTTGTACTAAATATCAGAATGTGTACGGCCGATTGCATGTAAGTGATTAATTTTATTCAGCAGTTCTATAAAGTAATGGTACATTTTAAGTAACTTGCATTTTAAACAAAATATAGACCATTATTTTGTCCGTTTTTCAAAATTTTCAGTAAAACGATCAAATGCTATTATAAGAAATATGAGCTCTCTTGGAATGCAGCTTGTCAAGTTAGAGGACAATAACTAATTGTTGTATTTAAATATATCATGTTTTTAACATTTAAAGCCATCAATTTTGAATTCCCAAAGCCAAGAGTGGATATGATTGACAGTGGTTGCTCTTGAGATAGTGAGCATACCATGCGATTTGTGTTAGTCTTTACAAAGAGTCATGTATGTTGTGAAAAGAGGAGGAGAGGAGACTGCGAAGATGAGGTTTGTGGTAGAGTTTAACATCTGTGACTTAAGGCTGGTTTCATCAGAAGCTCTGCTTATCTTCAGTATTGAGATTCCTGCCATATATGGCTGTTTCTCTTTTATTGTCTCTCTCCTTCATACTCTCTCACTACCATGAAATCACTGAAATGACTGTGTGATGACCGCAGTCTTTGTAATAACGTAAGTGATGAGGAATAGAAGGAGACAAAGGAACAAGCTTTGGAGTGTTTCATAATGGTGTTTATATCGGTGTGTGTGTTTATAGGTGTACTGGTTTAAGGATGGAAAGCAGATCTCGAAGCGCAGTGAACACTACCGGATCAGCCACGAGGCAGATGGCACATACTCCCTGCACACAGCAGCTGCCTCACTAGATGACGATGGAAACTATACTATTATGGCAGGCAATCCAGCGGTGAGAGAGACATGCACGTGCAAGCACACACGTTTACATATCATCTAAATGAGTACATTCCATTTTGTTATATTAATAATGAATAATTGAAGTATTACGCTATTTATAAATACTATTCCACACTAACACTACACCTAAATTAAAACATTAAGAATTTGAGTTTTAAAAATATATATTTAATAATTTTCCATATAAGGGCATCCCCAGCTGTCCCCAAAAGGAGGTCAGATTTAGTTACCTTCTGCGCACACATTTGTCCCCAAACTATCTGCCACAGTCAGTGTGTTTACATGAACTGTTAAAATCGAGCTACAGCGGGTAAAGCTACTGTTTTCATCTCTCTGTCCAAGTACATGTCACACGTAACCTGTCTTTTCAAGCATGTGCAAGAGACCAGGCCAAATGTGGTCCATTTAAATTGTATACGTGCTGGACAAAGCTGAGGTACAATTGCAATATCTAGGTCTATTAGTCCAACTTCGAATTTCATCAAGATTTAAGTGTTTACATGACCTTTAAAAAAGATTAAAGTGCACACATTTTTAAAGTGCTTGTAAACCTATTGAGTTAGTAGACCCACACATATTCACTCAAGTGGCTAGTCAGCATGACCAGTGTTATGGAACGGAGACCGATAAACATCTGCAGTCAGGGGGAAGAGCAAGGAAATCATTACAGACTTCAGAAGGGTCAAGAGTTCACTCATACAAACACATTAAGAAACATTCCAGTGTAGTCGATCACATCGCACTGATGCAGACAGCTGTATAGTCATACACAAACTCTGTCTCTCTCTCTTTAATGTTGCCTCTACAGAGGTCAGTTGTTTGTACTAGTTACAGGTAGTGTCTCTCATATGTGTCTCTTTTCAGTAATCTTTTTAGCCCTCTTGTTATACTTCTTTTATGTTAATGTAATGCATGGGGTTGGTTATTTTTAGGCAAAAGGATTTTTTTTTTTATACGTATATATTTTATATTTTGGCTTAATTCTCTCCCTCTCTGTCTCGCTCTCTTAGGGGAGAGTGAGCTGTACTGGAAGGATGATGGTCCAGGCTGTGAACCAAAGGGGGCGGAGTCAGCGCTCCACACCTGGTCATATCCGCGGGTAAATAAGCACTAACAGAGCCAGAGGCTTATACTGGAAACAACAGTTCCAGGATCAAGTTTATCGCCATTGCTTAATTGTAGAGATTCTGATTAACACAATGACCGTGAAAACGTAGTCATTACTACTATCAGTTGCTCTGTTATTGGCACATAAACTGGTGTGCAACATGTAAAGGACATCTGTCCTGGACAGTGATACAAGGACCGTTTAAGAAAGACAAAGTCTTTTGTTCAGAATAGAGTATATGTGTGTGTGTGAATGTTTCCAAAGGGTGGAGTTTACTTTGGATAAGATGTAATAACATATCCAAACTTTCAGACCTTTAAGTTCTTTACAAATTTGATTGACAGTCAATAATGTCTGAAGGTACCACACAGTCCCCCAGCTTATCATTCATGACACATAGAAGCAATTTCCCCACACAAAGTCATCTGAGCTTCTCTTGTATTCTATTTGCATTGTTAAAATTGTCATTTGAGTGTTTTGTTGTTGCTACTTCATCTGGTAGAGTTGAATTTGAAAACATTCCAGTGTGAGTGTCTGTGAATGATCTTGAATCATTCAACTTTCACAATCATTCTCTACTGAAAAGTGTTATTTGTGCTGAGACTCTGGTAAATGATATTTCGAGTTGGTCTGATCACTGAAACCTATTCAGAGGTAATCTGAAATGCATGACCACACAGAATTTTTTTTTCCTGAATAATAATAATACGTATACATGCATCGCAGGAAAACAAAACATGTTACTTGTCTGTAAATTACCCATTGTGCTTAAACAAGGGTTTTAAATTTTGCCACTTATGCGACACCTTGGACTTAGTGACATCTAGTGGTGTGGATGCAGCATCTTCAAAATCCATAGTTTTCAGTGACAGATGCCTTTTGTAGAAATTCACAATCAGCCATGATTCATTTAATCCAAGAGTGAAAGTCTCCAATTCTGCACCATGTAGAATAAAAGAGCTTTTATAATGTTACTGATTTGACTAAAGTCCTCATCTCTTGTGAGTGCTCATGATTTTATTCATGTTTCAAAATTACAATTAATTTCTTTAGGACTAAAAAAAAAGGGATTGGGGGAAAAAATGACTGCATGCACTTTTAATTGTTCTAATTGTAAGTGTATGGTCACCAATGGTTTTCTTAACCAAAGGGGTTTCTTGTAACCTGGTTGCTGATCCTTTAATATGCACAAGACTTTATAGAAGCACTTTGCTTTGTCTGACATCAACATGCAGAAATGGATCATGTAAAGCATGCACATCTGAAGTTCATTTAATATAGATCATCAACTAAAATAATGAGCACTTTTCCAAGTGAGGTTAGAATAACTGGTATATTTACGTATAATAGTCAATATCGTGTTTTTGGACACATACAGTAACACCGTGATGTACGTATTGTATGTATTCATGAAATCTCATCACAAGTGGTCACAGGAGACCCATTTGATGCATGTCAGTGTCTGGTGTAAACAGTGTTCTGTCTCACCTGAGTCCTGACCACTTGTGATCGTATTACCCAAGAGAGATGTTAATGCTACTTGTAAACCGGGCCTATGCTGTTCTCTCACTTTCTCCCAGACCACGCTCGAGGTCCAGAGACAGTGGGGATGAGAATGAAAACATTCAGGAACGTCACTTCCGTCCTCAATTCCTGCAGGCCCCCGGTGACCTTATTGTGCAGGAGGGCAAACTCTGTCGCATGGACTGCAAGGTGATTCCACAAGCACTGCCACTCTTGCTTTTAAGACAGCCTGGTCTCATGAAATTTACGTGACCATGACGACATTTTTGTCTATCAGCTGCATCTGTGGCATGCTAAAATGTAAAATGTAAAAAAAGGAAGAAATTTGTGGGGCACATGTAAAGTGATTGCACCGTAGAGTTGCATTTAAAATACGTTTGTTGTTGTTTTGTTTTTTGGCAGTGAGTTGCCAATAGTGGCATAAAAGTAGCATACTTTACCTTAAAGAAAACAAAGATGGTAATGTCATAAATACATAAACTGTTGACCAGATTTTCACTAACCTAATACATATTCATACATTGTTGTTACAAGATTTATATTATTGCATTTATTCTTATAAGAATAACAGCCAAAAATTATGTTTCATTTGAAAAATTCTCTCATCGTTTACTCACACCATCCCAGATGTGTGTCTTCTGCAGAACACAAATGAAGATTTTTAGAAGAATATCTCCGTTCTCTTGAATGTGAATGGTGGCCAGAACTTTGAAGGTCCAAAAAGTAAATAAAGGCATCATAAATGTAATCCAAACCGTAAGACTCCAGTGGTTAAATCCATGTCTTCTGAAGCGATATGATAGGCGTGGTTAAGAAAGAGATTAAAATGTCCTTTTTTCCTATAAATCTTCACTTTCACTGGGTCACATTCTGTTTTTACAACAACTTCCACTGTTGTTATAAAAATGAGGTCTAATAGATTTGACCTAATAGATTATTTAAGATTAAACTATAACATTTTGTCAAAATAGGCAGTTAATTTATGTTAATTTATTTCTGTGAAATTATGGTAATATTTTGTAAAGGTGAAGATGTGTAATAGAAAATACAACTTTTTGTCACATGAACAGTTGCTATTTTGGGACTGCCTACTGTTTGGGAGGTTTTACTTCCTCCAATAGTGATTTGAACTAGAATATTCTCCCTAGAATTAAAATGGGTCACAACAGTTTTGAGGTCTGCGCGTCGCAGTATCAAGAGAGCTGGGCAGATCATTAGCGCAAACTGGTTCTGTTACATTCGCGCAAAAGCTTTCATCGCACCGCGGTGCAGACAAAAGCCCTTAGCTGAATGGGAGATTATCAATAAATGTACATTGGCAGCCCTAAATTTCACTTCAAGAAATTTGCAATAGGAGAACCCTGCCATCCACGACCCAGTCCCAATAGACCTGCGACCCACCAGTTGAGAAACACCGTAGTCATTTCAGCTTTTTTGTTTAGATTCACTCTACTTCATGCATTTCTCTGCTCTCTCTCGCGCGCTCTCTCGTGCTCTCTCTCTCTCTCTCTCTCTCTCTATCTATCTCTCGTTCTTTAACTGTAGTATTAAATTCTGGGTCTGAACTGCAGCCCATGTCAGGCTGTGAAACTACATACAGTAGCAAAGAATAAAGGCTCACAGTGCGATAGAGCGATTCACACGCTATAAAAGACACTGATCAGAAAATGTGCACATGCAAAGAGCTCTTAATGTCAGTGGTATTTATAGAACTGATTTATTTCCACTGGCTTTGAAGCTTTCCAGGCCAAATGTCCCTAGTTGTTGGAAGTTCAAGAGGTTTGAAATCAAAGTGTTATTTTTGTTTTTTTTCCATTTACAGTTTTCTGATTTTTCACAAACAACATTAGAGATGAAATCACATACGTCCATTTTGAGTGTTTTTGTGATGGATATTCAAATATCCAACAGGGAATATGCACACTCAGGGGATAAGTACTTCAACTGTGATCTCACAAACATGAACATTCCCATGAACATCACAACAAACATTAACAGATAAACAAGTGCTGTAAACATCTAAATATGCCCCTCTTGGTCCCAGGCATAAACAAACATAAACATGTACACACTCGAAACCACAAATACACTGGCACATTCATAGGTGGTCTGTCCCTGGCACATCTTTGGGTGGGGCAGGTGTTGTTTCTTAGGAATGTATGGCTTGTTGAAAACAGAGCTTAGACATTGTGTACAGACACATTTCCCATGAGAGCCACACTCATACATCCCATACAGGTCAACAAGTATTCACTCGTACTACACTAGCATTGGACTGGGGTTTAAATATTTTTAGGAGCAATGCAACGCACTACATCACAAAATATTTTTTTTATAACCAAGGCAAAAATGTGGGATGGAATAAACAGTGTCTTACTGTTTCCGAAAGCATTTGATGTCTGTCTCTAACATTGTTCTGTCCATTGTCCTGTAGGTAAGTGGTTTGCCAACACCTGACCTCATCTGGCAGCTGAATGGCCAGACCATCCGTCCAGACTCTTCCCACAAGATGCTGGTGAGGGAGAACGGTATTCACTCTCTGGTCATCGAGCCGGTCACTAGCATAGATGCAGGCATGTACACGTGCATCGCCAGTAACAGGGCTGGACAGAACTCATTCAACTTGGAGCTAATTGTTGCAGGTATTCACACAATCACGTTTACATCACTTTAGTTTTGTTTTTCATGTTCGTGGTAACTAGAACATGATTTTGTTTGAGATATTTTATCAGATTTTAATTATTATAATGTTAAACTGAATACACTTCTAATATTAACATGCACAGTATACATGACTTGCCTTCAGACAGTGGGTATTTAAAGGGGTATGAATATGTAATTCTGGAGGAAAATATAATTTATTTATAATTTCTGTGTGTACATTTTATATCTGGTTTTTAAGGTTGGGAACCAGGAACCAGTTAGGATTCAGAAGTGGTTCCGTTTTAAAAAATGCAAGAACCAAATGATTTTCTTGACTTCTCAGGTCCGTTATCACTCGAGCGTGCATTATCCCATCAGGGACAGGACACCAAGCTAAAATACTGTGAAAGTGTTTCCTGCACTACTATTCAGTGGCATCGCAACACTACTAATTTAGCAGCGCGAAACATACAGCACAACAAGTGAAACCCGATTCCTGACAAGTGACTCCGTTCTTTTGAATCTACACCTCAAATTCTACCAAACGAATGACTTTGAATTCTTCGTTCATTTAAAGTTCATGATAGCGTAATTATATAATGTTATGACCATGTGTAGTTTAAGATGCACATAATAGTTGTAATTAGCGGTATTTTCTAAAAATAGATGAACGGATAAAATCTTCAAGTTTGAGTAAACCTATTTGCATGAAACGGTTCCATTTAAAATATTTAATCAGTTCATCATTTGGTAAAAGACTGCTTCTTATTTCCAAATGTTTCTTCCTTAAAAGTACTAAAAGAATTGTTAATTGAACCATAATTGAAATCAATGAAGTCAGTAAATTCACCTAATATATTATCAAATTTGGAACAAAATTGTTTAAATTTAAAGTTTTTTTTTTTTAAATGTTTTTTTTATTTAGCCAAAGAGATGCATAAAGCCCCGTGTTTCATTGAGAAACTCCAGAACACAAGTGTCGCTGATGGTCACCCTGTACGTTTAGAGTGCCGCGTGTCTGCCGTTCCTTTCCCACAGATCTTCTGGAAGAAAGAAAACGAGTCCTTCACTCACAACACAGACAGGATAAGGTATGACATCTCTGCCTCTCACAGCCTTGCTAGAGCCATTCCACCAATCAAACTGGATATTTTAACTAGAGGTAGACCGATATATCAGTTTAACTGATTAACCGATGCAATAGTTGCAAAAATCTATGCCCATAGTTGCCGATGTTTTTATTTCACCATTTATTTTTTTTATTCCTTATAAATAAACCTAATTTTCAACCTAAAATTAGGTGACGCATACACATACAAATCTCTTCATCTGATGAATATATATAGAGGCTATAAAAAGCTTAATTTGGTAAATATTTATGCATAGAACAATTGTATTTCAAAATAATATTCCTTGGTGTATTTCGGGCAGGTTTAAAGTAAAAAGTCCCATGTTATGCACCAAATCATAATTGTTCTGGTTATGATTGGGATTTTGATTGCATAATAAATTGCTTTTGGGATTTTTTTTTTTTATTTTATGCTTTAGCCTCAATGTCTGTGCCTGTCAGGAATCTTTCTAACATTCTATAAATTGGTTTTAAAGAACTGTCATCGGCTAATTAAACAGTTATCAGCCTTTTTCACAACCTTAGTTATTGGCAAAATCCACTATCGGTCGACCTCTAATTTTAACTGAATCTTAAAATTCCAGACCGTTGGGTGCCACAGAGTGCAACATTAATAAAGGTGTCAACCTTTATTGTTGTAGATGAAAGAGGAGTTTCTTTTTAGAAGTAATATGCTCAACTTTTGAATACAATTGACGTCATGGATGGTCTGCATTTAAGCAGCATTTTTCTAAATCTTGAGTCATATCTTGTTATCTTTTTGTCAGCCACACCTCTTCACAATTCACTTTGTGCACCCTACATCTATACTGTATATGACAGCTCAAAGGAGGCTGCTACCATGTATATGCACAAACAGGGACAAAAAGGCCTTGTAAAAGAATGACGCACACACAGTAACCCCACCACAGGCACTACCGTCTATGTCACCTCAGAGATACAATAGCTGATAGTTACTATAAAAGTTATAAAGTTTGCAATATGACTATTTGTGGATGCGATTTTTCTCGTGGATGAAAATCAAAGTAATATGTTTGTGTTTGAGTTATTTGCCATGAATGCTTCTCATTTTATAGAAATCCTGTTTGAAGGAATACTACATTGCTAATGTGTCATTCTGATGCATGTGAAATTCTGTTTCCCAGCATGCACCAGGATAACTTTGGTTACCTCTGTATGATCATCCAGCCGGCTCTGAAGGAGGACGCAGGCTGGTACACTGTTTCAGCAAAGAATGAAGCTGGCATTATCTCAAGTACAGCACGTCTTGACGTGCATGGTGAGTCATACACATTGCGGAAATATACCTTTATTAAATGGTAAGTGTATCAAGGAAGAGGGGTTATGATTAGCAAAGGTCCAAACTACACTAAACCAAGACTATTTGAGCAATGTGTGATTTTAGGCCTTCATAAATTGAGTCAGATGTGGAATAAATCTGTATTTAATCCATTAAAAGCACTCTCCCTTCCTCCGTCCAATGGTGTTCCTTTAATAATCCCATCAGCCAATACTGTTTGCCAGCAACAACATGTTAAACACTACGGATGCATTACCTAAGTTTAAACCAACAATGGTCTGGCAGTCTTTGTACTGGAGTCTTATGTAAGTGTTTTTAATCAGTCATAATCTCAGTTGCACCATAACGATGGCCAAATGCTACCAGTCTGGAATGAAAGAGAACATTCCAAGCCATACAAGAAAGGCTCCATTTAGTTGTAAATTTGTAACTATGAGGAGTAACAATCTGTGGGGGAATTTACTAAGAATGAATTGCATCCATTGTTAGCGTTGTTTATTTGCACACGCTGTCTGCGTTGTTTTATTACCCAGTTCACAAAATAAATTGCGCAAATCAGGTAACTGCACAAAAAGCACACTATAGTGGTCTGGCATGCTTTGCTGCGACTGTACAGCATTGCTATCACAGCTGTTTAGAATGCCAAAAGTGTACTTTACTGCATTGCTCATCTGGTTATATGCTATGGTAATAAACACTGTTCATCATCGTTTGAACATAATTTGACGAATGACTGCTGCCATTTTCAATAGAGAACGTACACAAACAATTATTTGTATTAAAATGCCGTTTACTGCCAGCTATCCGTGGCCATTCAGTGCGCTACATTAATTGTGACAGCCAAAAAGAGCTACATTTTGTGAATAAAGCACATTCTATGACGAGCTAATTTATAAAATTGCCTAATGCCAGATGGGAACAAAGTGTGTCAGACAGTTCTTGGAGCAAATAGCCATTTTTATGACTGGCTTTGGCATTTCAGAATAACCAGAGCAGCGTTTGAGATGCTATGCAATGGTATTTATTATATTCTATAACGCATTATGTATTCACATAGATTAAAGTCATATGTCATGACATCTCCCAGAATTTGCATAATATAATATATGTGTATCCAGCTAGTGACCATTTCAATACTCATGGTGCAGCACCATTTCAGTGCATTTAGTGCCTGGTTTTGCTGGATTGCAGGTATTCAATGAAAAAGACTTTTAAAATGAATTCTCTCAGCCTGTGATTTCTTGTAACTGAGAAAGCTTGTTCTTCCTCCTCTTTTCCTTTCCTCAGCCCAGTGGCAGCAGACTCACACCCCGAAGCCCAAGAAAGTGCGTCCATCAGCAAGTCGCTACGCCGCTCTGACAGAACGGGGTCTGGACGTGAAGGCAGCCTTTTTCACAGATTCCAGCCCTCTTCCCGTTGCCCTAGTGGAGAGTGATGACCTGTAGAGACTAGCACGGAGACTATCCCTTGATTGCTTCAGCAGTATCAGTGTACTCAATAATTCTCACCCATTTCCCAGTACGAACCTCTTCATGGGGTTGGATGAGCACAGAAAAAAAGTGATCGAATGACCAATTAACACCCATTCTTTCAGTGAGACTGAAGGGAAGGGAGGAAGCATTTCTTCAAAGTTTAATTCATGATTTTTTTTTAAATCAGAAAAAGACTATTCACTATACTGAGTCATGTTTTCTGAGGGGAAGGGATTTGGGTCGTTAAGTGAGGTCATATCCTGCTTGTAAACAAACTTAATGGTATGCTGGTGCACTTATCAAACCCATACCTGCTATCAGATGCAAATACACACATAACTGCACATGCTTTGAGGAAGGAGGTAGTATACCGATGATCACCTTGTTTTGTCATCTCTTAATTTTTTCACAAGTGCTTAGGATATCTTTAAAAATGTAATTAAGAAATATAAATAAAAAAAATTAAATAAAAAAAATTTAGCATCTAGCTATGCATGTTACTACAGTGCCAACATGTAACACTTTTTATGTATTTAGTTATAATGCCTTTAGATATATTTATGAATCGCTGGAGGAAATATTTTCCTCTCCAGCACAGGAAATATAACTTTTTGGGGTGGTTCTCTGGAAGTGGGTGACAGGGCTTTGAAAAGGTGGGGAAGTCAAGGACACACCTAAAGCTGCAGAGACCTGATTGTCCCTGTAGCCTCAGGGTCCTTACAATGACCAAAGAGATCCCTGATAACAATCTGCTGCTTTTCTGTCAACTGCAGTATTGACAGAGGCACACTGCTATTGAGATGAGCTGTGTCTGGATCTCAGCACAAGTCTAGAGATGTTGCATAAGGCCGGGCCTTAATGATCTTTTCCCACCCCATCTTTTGTTAGTTTTTAGGAGAGATTAAAAGCGGAGACTGATATGTCGTTAACATGAGTAATGAAATTGGAAAGAGTTTTGGCTGACTGACAGGTTTTGATGAATACAGATGTTTGTTGTGTTTCTATGGAAGCGAGAGTGATGAGAAATGCCTATGATGGAAGTACAGGAAACTGGTTTGTGGGCTGTGCAGTGGAGGAGGAACTGCTGGTATGGATGAAGATAAGATGTCTATTTAAGTATGATTGATTCAAAATGATTTTAATGATTATGGTCATGCATGGAATGAATAGATGGTAAGGCTTTGACAGGTGGTTACAGTTTTCAGGTTTGGAATTACAGAACCATGCAAAAACTTGCATGCAAAATGTGATCTTGATGGCAAAGATTTGTAAAGGAATAGTTCACCCATTTGCTCACCCTCACCATAATCTAAGCATTTACATTTGATTTTGACGTATTCCTTAACAGAAAAGTAATAGAACCAGTATTTTCTGCATCTCATTCACATACACTTCCAGTAACTGTTCCCACAATGTTTGCTCTAATCATTAAAGGGATAGTGCACCCAAAATATGAATTCTCTCATCATTGACTTGCCCTCAGACCATACCAGATGTGAATGACTTTCTTTTGCAGAACACAAATGAAGATTTTTGTGAAGAATATCTCTGCTCTTCAAGTCCATACAATTCAGGTGAACTTTGAAGCTCCAAAAAGCACACAAAGGCAGCATAAATGTATTCCATACAACTCCAGTGGTTAAATCTGTGTCTTCAGAAGCGACATGATGGCTGTGGGTGAGAAATGGATCAATATTTAAGTCCTTTTTTTACTATAAATGTCCACTTTCACATTCTTTTATTTTTGTCGATTTGCATTCTTTGTGCATATCACCACCTACTTGTCAAAGGGGAATTTATATTAAAAAAGGACTGACTTATGTATTGACCTGCTTTTCACCCACACCCATCATATTGCTTCTGAAGACATGGATTTAACCACTGGAGTGGTATGGGTTACTTTTCAACTGTATGTGATTTTTGGAGATTGAAAGTTATGACCACCATTCACTTGCATGTGAGGACCTACAGAGCTGAAATATTCTTCCAAAAATCTTTGTGTTCTGCAGAAGAAAGTCATACACATGGCTTGAGGTTAAGTAAATGATGAGAGAACTTTAATATTTGGGTGAACTATTCTTTTAAATTTAGTGTAAAATACTTTTTGGGGTAATTCAATAACTAAACCATCATCTCACACACACTCACTGATATTTGCAGCATATATACACAATATAACATAGAAATGCATACGTATAAGCCTGTGATTACATATGTTCGTTCTTTCACTGCTGTTTTATCCTTGAAATAAGAGATATTGGGGTGCTCTTATTCTGCATTATTTTCTGTTTTCAAAGCTAACCTGTGCCTGTATACAGACTGTTGTTATTCTGTTTTGATATATGAATGGTAACATAAATAAACATCTCTGGAAGTAAGAAGTCTGGGTTGTCCAACTGCTCTTGGCAGGAACATTTATCAATTAGGCTAAACAAGCTTTTCATGATGGTGAGAAGGCCAGATTTTACTTGTAAGTGTATCAAAGTCGTTTTTCTCTAAACAGAATATGGTTAATGGTAAATCCATGAAATTTTCTGATTAATCTGGATTGCCCTTTGGGGTTTAGCTCATCTGTGCAGGCACCAGTGCATTACTGATGTAAATGCAGAATACAACTATGACATCAAAGTGAATTATATCCTTCACACACCTGACCTGTGACCCCTGTCATCCCAAGTATGGAACGTGAAGCCAGAACCTTACTCCAGTGAGCTAAATATAACCTGAATCTCCCTTAATCCAATGCAACTGGGCCCACACTACTCTTACAAAATGGTGCCTGCGTGCGTGCGTGTGAGTGAGAGAGAAAGAACTCCCAAGGAGTCTCCGTTTTTGTTGTTCCAATGCAGATGAGAGCCATCAATGTGTTGTCATTCAACCGAATTCACTTGTGGATGTGTTCGAAGACTCATTACATGGCCAGCTGCAGTCCTCCATCCACTAGCAGAATCTGTCCTGTTATATAAGGTGACTCCAGGAAGAACAGCCGGGGCCACCTCTGCTGGCTCCCCAAAACGACCCAGTGGAATTCTCACTGCTTCATCTTTCTCCAGCCCTGCTATCCTATCCATCTGAATGAATCCTGAAAGTCCAGAGGAAAGGTTGTAGAGAGGGCAGAATGAGAGTGATAACCTGTACTCAAATGGCAGAAAACATACAGGTTAGGGATTAGAGAGTAAGAGCAGTGAAGGGGAAAAAAAAGAGGACAACAAACCTGGAGCCACTAAGTTGACTCATGTATATCTTTTTAGACCGAGTTTGTGAATCCCTCCAGTCCTGGTTTACTGGCACTGTACACATACTGATCTGCATTACCCTTCAAACCCACCATGCAGCCTGAGGAAACAGGACATTAAAGGGATAGTTTACCCAAAAGTGAAAATTCTCATAATTTACTCATGACATCCCAGATGTGTGTGACTGACTTTCTTCAGCAGAACAGAAAGATTTTGGGAGGAATATCTCAGCTCTGTAAGTCCATACAATGCAAGTGAATGGGTACCAACATTTTGATTGTTGAAAATGCACATTAAAGCAGCATAAAAGTAATCCATACAACTCCAGTAGTTACATTTAAATCTTCAGAAGCAATCTGATAGGTGTGGATTAGAAACATAAAATAAGAAGAATGTGAAAGTGGAGGTCAACAGTAAAAAAATCAAATGTTGATCTGTTTCTCACACACTTATGTCGTTTCTGAAGATATGGGTTAAACCACTGGAGTCATATGGATTACTTTTATGCTGGCTTTGTGCTTTTTAGACCTTCAAAGTTCTGGCTACCATTCACTTGCATTATATGAACATACATAGCTGAGATACTCTTCTAAAAAACTTGATGGTAAAAAATGATGAGAGAAAGTTCATCCAAAAATGAACAATCCCTTTAACATTCATATAACAGTCACAGACCCACAGGATGTTCACACAGTCTAAATTAATTTAAATTAAATATTTGTAACTAACTCATCTTTTGAAATATACTGTAAAACTGTAGTTGAATTTATTCAATTATACACAATCAAATTTACGATATTAAATCAAGAGAAACATGTGACTAATCCAGACAGTCCAAGCAGGTTCTATCAGAATTTAATAAATTAAATGCTTTTAATCTGGAGCTCTTGCGCCATCTAGAGGTGATTAAGAGATCTCAAATCTTTCAGCTGTTGATGAAGCATGAATTTGAATCTATATCATAGAGAAGGACATAGAGAAGATATGGCTCACCTATGTTGACGACAGCTCCTCCGTGGCAGAGCTTGCTACGTAGAGCAGCTCTACATGTGAGCATTGAGCTCAGCAGGCTGGTGTGTAGAACAGACACCATGACTTCAGGTTTCCTTCTCAATAAAACTGCATGTCTAAACTTCACAAAATCAGCTTTACAAACAATCACATTAGAATAAAGCCTTTTTAATAACAAATATAAGTGTCTTCTTCACTATCATCATGCACATGGCTAGTGTGAAAAATATGAAAGCTATCTATAAAAGTAGGACTGGTACAATTACTCTGTAACACTTTTTTTTTTTTTTTTTGCATCACTGCAGACCTGTTGATGCCAGCTGCATTAACCAGGTATCCCACAGTGCTGCAGCTCTTACTGATGGTATCAAATGTTCTCTGAACTTCCTCTTTTTACATACATCACCGCTAAGGCCCAATTGCTTTCCTGTAATGAAATATACATACTCCAGACATACTTATTACTATTTAAAGTAATATCCTGGCTTCAATATACAGTGAATCAGAAAGTATTCAGACGAGTTCCTTTTTTTCACATTTTATGTTGCAACCTTATGCTAAAATGCTTTAAATTATATATAATTTTCCCACATCAATATACTCTCCATACCCCCATAATGACAAAACAAAAACTAAATTTTTTTATACATTTGCAAATTTATTGTGTTTCAATAGTTGTCAGTGAGGCACAGATCTGGGGAAGACCACAAAACAATTTCGGCTGCGCTGAAGGTTCCCACGACCTCAGTGGAATCCATAATTCCTAAAAGGAAAAAAATTGGAACAACCAGGACTCTTCCTAGAGCCAAACTGAGCAAACGGGGAGAAGGGCCTTGGTAAAAGTGGTGGTGGCGGGAGGTGTGGCATATAAGCTTTTGCTCTACACAGATGATATTTTATTATTCATCTCCGACCCAACTAGATCTATGCCTTGCCTCCATAGAATTATTCATTCCTTTTCTAAGTTCTCAGGATATAAAGTCAATTGGTCTAAATCCGAAGTTTTGACACTGACAGCCTACTGCCCAGCAACGGGCGCCTTCCAGTAGCCCAAACAGTGTATTAAGTATTTGGCTATTTTATTTCCAGCAAATTTGTGTGATTTAGTTTTGAGTTAATATGGACTCCTTAGTAAAAAGGTTTTCGAGAGATGTGGGCAGGTGGGCTTCATTACATTTATCTATGATTGGGAAGGTTAATGTTTTTAAATGAATTGTATTCCAAAATTAAACTACCTGCAACAGTCTCTCCCTGTAGATGTCTCCCTCTCTTATTTCAAGCAATTTGATAGCATAGCAAAGTCCTTCATTTGTAATGGTAAACGTCCCAGATTACATTTCAATAAGTTACATAGGCCGATTGACAAAGGTGGGTTAGTCGTGGACTATTGAACAGGACGTTATTGTACCTATTTTGCCTTTGCAAAGCCTTTCTATTAGACTAACCGGAGAAGTTCAATTACACCCCGTTATCTCGTATTTGCACATGGTATGGACAAACGTGTCCAGAGTGTTTAATTCAGACATTTATTTAAATGTTGCCTTGAGCATATGGCTGAACCCCAAATTATGTATCAATAAGTCCACTTTTTGCTGGTCAGAGTGGATTGGGAGGGGGGTTACTAAAGTCGGTGACCTATATGAGAGTGGAGTGTTGAGATCCTTTGAAAATTTGGTTAAACAATTTGGGATTCCCGGATCTCAGTTCTATAAGTATTTACAACTGCATCACCTGCTCTGTAATGTTTTTGGGAGTAGTTTACACCCACCTAAAGCAGCAGATCCTCTGGGAGAGGTGATTACTGCTTTTGGGAAAGGTCATGAGGCATCAGTGTATTACTCCCTGCTAATTCAGAGTCTGAGGGATGAGTTTAACTTCTCTTAAGAGGTTATGGGAGAAAGATTTAAACTTGATATTGGAGGAGGGAGTGTGGGCTAGGATATATTGTATAGGCTTGGTTTTAAAGACACACCCACCTGCTGGCGATGTCAATCAGAAGATGGAGGCACAACCAATGTCTTTTGGTGATGTGTTAAGATTCAAGAATTTTGGTTTAAGTTTCAGAGTTTTATGTGCGAGTTACTGGGCACTCAAATTTTATGTTGCCCCAAACTGTATTTTTTGGTGATGGGCGGACATTAATATGGAGAATAAACACATAAAAATCTGGGTCCTAACTAGCGTTATGATCACCAGACAGATAAGGGGTTTAAGGGGTTGAAAGTCGGCTGTAGTGGTGTTCGGAGATGGGCAGGGTGGCAACTTTTGAAGAGGGGTCATCCAGAAGACTTATTTAGACTTGTTTGTGGGGAAATTGGGCAAAATATTGATGGGTTAAATATTGATTCTGTTTGTATATGTTTTTCTTTTCTTTGTTTTTTCTTTTTTTTAATCAATAAAATATTTAAATCACAAACTGTCAAGCAAATGTTCAGTGAGCGGGTCCATTCGGCAGCAACATGAGTGCAGGCAAATGACTTAATCACTCCAAAGTCTTTGCAAGAAATACTCTGCAAAACAAACTCCAGCCAAAAGGAGGAATAAGTACAAAGATCATGTAGGTTCATCCATAAAACTGACCTGAAGGTGTGCCACTCTACAAAATAAACTCCATCTGCTATGGGGAACCAGCACAAAAAAAGTGATCAGTTTCCTCAGAGTCAAGCGAATGTTCAGTGAGCCGGTCCACTCGGCTGCACCGTGAGTACCACAAAATGATTTACTCACTCCATTGACTTTATGAAGGACATCACTTGCTGTGGGCATGTGAATGTTTTACGGGCCTCCTTAGTATCTATTCTCAATTTGGCCAGGAATATCAGTGCAAAAGTGACCTTCCGTTGATTTAAAGGTTTCTTGCATTCCTTGAATCTATCACGTTTCTCTCTTGTTGAATTCGCAAAGTCTGGGAACAAGAAAATGTATTTTGTACAAGAAATTTGGCCAGAATCGATCGAGGCCTGCCTCCCTCCGCGGATCTCCATGCTGGAACCCTGTGAGCTCACTCGATTTCCAGCTTATGGCCTGCTATGTGAAGCAGATTTGGAAGGAGCCCATGTAGGAATTTCACCATATCCTGTCCTTCCTCAGGAATTTTGATGAAACAGACATTATTCCGCCAGCTACGGTTCACCATGTCCTCCAACTTCTCCCAGACACGCTCCAAATCCACCTTGGCCAAATCCACAAATCCCTCTCCGATGACTCCAGATAATCAATCCGTTTGTCGAATCCCTGACTCTTGTGACCACATCAGTAATCTTCGCCTCCATTGCAGTAATCGATCTATACATATCACAGCAAGATCCTCCCAAGTCAGCAACGACCTTCGTCAGCATTGCCGACATGTTCATCATCTCTTGCTGCATTTATCAGACTAAATCGACTCCCTGGGGCATAAATTTGAGCACGTAAGTGTCTTTAAATGTCTCCAGAGCCAGATGATTTTGAATTCTTTGACATATTGTCCTCCTAGAACAGTTATGGAACAGAGTGTATCGAATCTCACCGGTTTGTCATTAAAAGTGTAAAAACTAGCAAAGTGCCGTTCACAGTCTGAGCCTCGGATGGCGTCACGTGACTCCCTCTATCGGTTTAATATAAACAAAAAACAAAAACAAAAAAAAACAAGCAAATATTTTTCTAAAATTTTATGAAATGACAAACGCAATATGCTTTGTAGATCACAACTGATGTGGACCATAAAATAATTGATCCAGTTTAATCCTTTTGTCTTGCACTTCGCTCCATGACCGTGTAACAACCGGTGACGGTTGCTAAGGGGAATTTTTCACTAAACATTGCATACAAACTTGAGTTTGGAGTGACATTTCTTTCACCCTATCACTTTAGAGTTAACGTGTGCGAGGACCAATCGTATCGCTCCTTATAATATTCTTGTCCCGCCTGCCCGCTTGAGACCGCCTTGTCGAGAATCTTCATGTGAGCTGTGCTGATGCTGCCCGTGCTCGCTGTTTAGCTGGAAAATAGAAGGTAAGAAATGATTATGTTTGTCACGTTGTGTCTGTTTTATTAGTTTAATATGGCAGTGCTCTGCTTTAAAGAGCCCCTCAGTGTCATTTTGTGGGGTGTCAAAGAGACTGCTCGTTTTTCTTTGCAGTTTGCGTAGCACTTCTGTTGGTGGTAGTGTTATCATTAGTTTGGCTAGCGACTAGCTGATCGTTCAAGGCCCAGAAACCGGCTAGATGCTTTTAAAACTTTGCAATCCTGTGTTTATCATGTGTTTATGTTATTATATTTGTATCGCTGTCATTTGTCAACCTCTATAACATATCTTGTTTTATGTGTAAGCGCAGTAATAACTGATCTCTCTCTCTCTCTCTCTCTCTCTCTCTCTCTCTCTCTCTCTCTCTCTCTCTCTCTCTCTCTGCCTGCTTGATGTTTTACTTTGTTATTTGAATGCAGTGGAAAGGTTGAAAGTATTCTAACACTATTTATCTCTGTGTCTGATTTTTCCGTTATCTCCTCTTTGGTCCCTTCTCCACTTTTAAAGGGTGGCTGGTAATTCTGACATGTCATATTTAATTAATTAGCCTCTTTATACTGTCTGGCCCTCTTCAGCTTTTTGTTTGGCATAGTTTTTCCACCCTCCATGGCTGTATCCCATAGGTTTGATTAAAATTGTCATGACCAGATGGCAGCTATAGTGATTCTCAGCATGGAGCTGGATTCTGTGTTGAAATAAAATGAACCTTTCACTCATCAGGAGGTTCTCTGCTTCAGTTGGTTTAATAATTTCTGCTAGCACCTTAAATGAATGACCGGGTTGTGGAGCCCCCATATGCAGCTGAATGTGACTTGCAAAATGCCACACCTAAAGAAACATTATCATACAAAGAATGCTGTCATTAGAGTAGATTTTTGCTTGTCTTTTTGTGTGACTTTCCTTTGATTGCTCTTTTTTAAGTACGTTTTTCTGATTATTACTTTGCTGATGCGTTCATTGTGTGTGTGTTTTGTTCCCAGCATGAGAAGTATTCGACTGCACAGACATGGATAAATATGAGAGGTTGAAGAAAATTGGGGAGGGATCCTTTGGTAAAGCCATCTTGGTCAAGTCAAGGGCAGATGGCCGACAATATGTTATCAAGGAGATTGGCATCTCCAGGGTAAGCCAATGACCTCCTTTTCTTAAACATCACGTGACTGTGTGATATTATAATAGGCAATCATAAAGATATATATTGATTCTTTTGCTGAACTGGATGGACAGTCAAAACATGATATTCCCTTTACATATACTGTTCTTCAGATGTCCAACAAAGAAAGACAAGAGTCACGTAAAGAGGTGTCAGTTCTGGCCAACATGAGTCATCCTAACATTGTCCAGTACAAGGAATCCTTTGAAGGTAAACATGTCTCATTCGATACAGAAGTGAGATTAAAATGTGACACTTCGCTGCCCAGCTCTGCCATGACAATTGCATGTTTAAGAGTGAGCAATATTTAGTTGGAAGATCTTGATTATTCTGATAACATTAGTTCCACACAAACTAGACTCCTTGTCTGTTTCTAAAGGGTCTCTGATTGATAGCCAGATGAGGTCTGCATGATCTGGTGGAGGTCTAGGCACTTGAATTAAATTGTGGAGAGGATTTCGTTGAGCTAATGATAGTTTCTCTTCATAAAGTCATGCACTGTCTCTGACATCCAAATTGCTTGGTAGTAAGTGACATGGTTATACTGTATACAGTTGAGTGCATAAGTTTTCACCCCCCTTTTGTCTACTCCGTTTACATATCCTTTTCAGAATGTATACAACTATAAGAGATTAAAGGTCATATTTAATTTATTACTGACCTTCAGAAGCTACATTACAGATATTTACATATATCCCATGAATCAAAATATAATGGTATACACATCCATTTCTTTCTTCAGCAGAACGCAAAGATTTTTAGAAATATATCTCCGCTTGTAGCTGTTGGTCCATACAATGCAAGTGAATGGTGACGAGAACTTTGAATCTCCAAAAAGTACATAAATCTTATCCATAAATCCCCAGTGGTTAAATCCATGTCTTCTGAAGTAATGATAGGTGTGGGTGTGAAACCCCTTTTATTGTTTACTATAAATCTCCACCATTTACCAGCTCTGACCTGTAGGTTGCGATATGCACAAAGAATGTGAAATGAATTGCCAAAAGAAAATGAAAGCTAAGATTTATTGTAAAAAAGGATTTAATTATTGAGCTGTTTCACACTCACACACCTATCATATCACTTCAGAAGACATGGATTAAACCACTAGAGATTTATGGATTACGTGTATGCTGGCTGGCATGGCATTAAGAAATAAACAAACAAAAGTCAACAATGCTGACTTTATGTGGATTTTGGAGATTCAAAGTTCTGGCTACCATTCACTTTCATTGTATGGACCTACAGAGATGAGATGTTCTTCTAAAATCTTCATTTGTGTTCTGCAGAATTAAGAAAGTCATGCATATCTGAGATAGCATGATGGTTAGTAAATTATGAGAGAATTTCATTTTTGGATTAAATATCCCTTTAATAAACATGTAGTGCGTTGCTTTCTTGAGATCAATTAATGTTTCCACCTTTTGTAGTAGTTGTGTCTGAGTCCCTCAAAATGCCAAAAGCTGTATATATCAACATCGTACAGCCACTATTTGGAAGAACTCGGATATGCAGAAGATGCCGCGAAACCAAAGAACATGCAGTACCATGGATTTTTCTTAAGATTGGGCAGCTTCACTGCACAGGACAAAGCAGGGACTCACGCACGACCATCACAAAAGATGCAGAACAGTCATCGATTACAGTACTAAATAAAAAACTAAATGCTTATATTTATGATTTTTTAATTTTATGAACATCTTGCTGGTTCTGCAAGGGGGGTGAAAACTTATGCCCTCAAGTGTAAACGTAAAAGGTGAACTCATTAACCTTTACTCGTGTCATCTTGGACTTACAGTGTCATCTAGTGGGGTGGATGCAGCATCATTCAAAATCAATAGTTTTTAGTTACAGATGCCATTGTAAATTAAATTTTTTCTTTTCTTTTAAGCATTACATATTGTAATATTGTTTATTAATGTTAGCATAATAAATCAATTATTTACACAGAGGCAACCACGGAAGCATTTTAGTTGTGTCCTGTTGCTCATTTGCAGTGTATTTAACATCTACTTTCAAATTGAGTGGTGCAATATGCAATTAATCCAAAATAATTGCAAAGTGCTTTTCGCTCTTGTTCTACAGCTTCTTTTCATGTGTCAGGTGATGTTTCTTCAGTATTCATTGTCATGTGCCACTGTGAACAGAGGTGGAACATAAAGCAAGCATCTGGGCATTCAGACGATTTAAAACTTGCACATTAGGATCAATTGTCATTACTAATAGGACGGAAAGCTAATTTTAGCGGCTCAGGTTGGCCATTGCTATTTCATTGCTCAACAGACATGTTAGTTATTCTTTAGAATACTCAATCATTGCAAAACCCATTGTTAACAGAAACCATTGACACAACAGGAGCAGACATATATTGAATGCTGTAATCATAATCGTGGCAGCCGTAATCGTGATTCGTTTTTCGATTAATTGTGCAGCCCTATTAGTAAGCATGTTTATTGCAACTTTTTAAGTCAAGGTACAAGCTGAATAGTCAGTTAAGAGCTAATGATTCATCATTTCAATAATTGCCTGAATAATCTATATAATAATCGTAGATTAGTCGATTATCAAAATAATTGTTAGTTGCATCCCTAATTAGCAGGAGAACTATCCAAAGATGCTATGTCATGGTGGTCAGGATAGTCAAATCAACATATAAATGTTTACTGTTGGTTGTCTTTGGATATAAAACTGGGATAGAATACAGTACTTTAACTTCAACAAAAACCTTTTACACACTTCAGCTTTAAATGTCAAGGAGCCACTTAAGCTGTGAACTGAACCATTGATGTTAATTTGTCATTAAAGAGCAGTCATTTTTTTCTCCTTCTGCAGAGAGTGGATGTTTGTACATAGTAATGGACTACTGTGAGGGAGGAGACCTGTTTAAGAAGATCAATAATCAAAAAGGGTCTCAATTCCATGAGGAACAGGTGAGAGGAACATATAAACACGTCAAATGCAATTCATCATCCAACAATAGATAAATAGCAAAACAGAAATATTATTTTAAGATCCAGATGTACAATAGATAGTGAGCTGACACAGCACAGCTGTTGCTGAATTTTGCTCACTATTATGATAGTCAGTTTGTTGCAGGGCGGCAATACGTTTAATTACAAGAATCGTATCAAAATGTTGTTGTCTGAGGTATTGATTACCTGTCTGTTGTTTTCTGGAAGATTCTTGACTGGTTTGTGCAGATCTGCTTGGCCCTTAAACACGTTCATGATCGCAAAATCCTACACAGGGACATCAAATCACAGGTACTGTTCTTTCTCTTACGTAACAACACTTAGTGGCAAATGCACAGTGTCCTTAGATTCTGACATGTGCCTAATGCATGGTTTCTGCCTTTGTTTTCTTTTAAGAATATTTTTCTGACCAAAGATGGTACTGTACAGCTGGGGGACTTTGGAATTGCCAGGGTTTTGAACAGGCAAGGCGCTGTAATGTTCACTCAGCATTTCAAATTGTTTACACACACACACACACACACACACACACACACACTGAGAACTGTATTCATTGACAGTGTGGTTATGTGTGCAGCACTGTGGAGCTGGCAAGGACCTGTATTGGCACACCTTACTACCTGTCTCCAGAGATATGTGAAAATAAACCATACAACAACAAGAGGTAAAGCACGTTCCTGTATGTGTTTTTATTAATGAATGTCAGTGTTTTGGATGTGTAGCAGTACAGTAGATGCAGAACACACTATTACAGTTTGCTGAGTCATTAGGGAGGTGCAGCTATTTTATACGTGTGTCTTGTAGTGTGTCTGATCCCAGCAGCTATTGTACATATCGATCCCATTATAGTTCATTGTTACTGCACTGTGTGTAACTTAATCAGTCTGAATATTCTTAAAGCTACTTTTGACCACTATTGATGAACATAGGCTGTATTAGTTACAAGTTGTTTATATCTGAATTATTTGCTCAGTTTTTATGTATTCTACATGAGTTTGTTTAAGGTTTAAAGTTGTTTGATGATATTGAAAATCACTAGATGCTTGTATATGCTTTATGGTGGAGTGTGCACATTTGCATGTGTGCGTGTGTGAATTATGCACATGCTCCACCCCACAATTTACCATTTGTCCCACTTTCTCCCTCTCTGTCTGATTAGTTTTTTGCCTTCTCTTTCCGTTTCTTTCTCCTTCATTCTGTCGGGTCTCCCCCTAGTGATATCTGGGCCCTGGGATGTGTCCTGTATGAAATGTGCACGCTTAAGCATGCTGTAAGTACCTCATGCTCTCAAGTCTAGTTTCTGTGTGTAAGAGGTTTTTGAATAAGTGTGCTTTTTTATGTGAATGATAAAACAGAACCAGCCCTTTAATGTCTGTTAAATCTCTCTCTGTATGTAGGACTCTCCCTGTCCCTCTCTCCTTTCCCTTCTTTCATTATTTACACCATAAATATTCTGAGGCAGTCGAGAGTTGAGTGAAATTTCGGCGACTTTAAAGATGAAATGATTGTATTAAAATGTATTAAAAATAGTCATACATGGTATTATTACGCCATAATACCATTGCACATTTGACCAATTTTTTACCAAACATTTTAAACCAATCAATCTTACATCGTGATATTAAGAATTAATTATATTTAAACTAAGTAGAGAACTAAAGTTAATAAACTACGTGGATAGATAATGTTAGACTACAAAAAGCGCTTGCGTTCATTTTGAATGTCTGTTCCAGTTGCTATCTGGATTTCTGTACATAGGATTATGGCCACTGAAAATGATTCAAGTAGTCCTAAGGCAAGTAGATTAATGAAATTTACATTCTGCATATGTAAATGAATGTCGTGCAATGATATTACATTTATATTTAGGGTTCTGTTATATTTAACTTGATTGAATATGCTGTTTTCATGTTGAGTTTGTTAGATGAGGTCAATTATGTCTTTCTCGCTCAGTTTGAGGCAGGAAACATGAAGAACCTGGTGTTGAAGATCATCCGTGGTTCGTACCCGCCTGTTTCAGTGCATTACTCACTAGACCTGCGTTCTCTCCTGGCCCATCTGTTCAAGCGCAACCCCCGGGAGAGACCCTCCGTCTCTACCATTTTGGACAAGCCTTTTCTTGCTCGGAGGATTCACAAGTTTCTCAGCCCTCAGGTGACATGCACACACACACACACACACACACACACACACACACACACACTCAATTAGCAGTTTGATGAATCATATCAACAGTTTGTGCCTGGTGACTCACATTTTATATAACTCTCAGGTCTAATTCTAATTCCAGACCCACTCCAGCATGTTGTTTAAATGTCCCCTTGTGTGTTGCAGCTTATTGCTCAGGAATTCAGCCATTCACTTCACCTTAATCAGCCTAAAATGAGTGTGGCCCAGGGTGTACCAGGTAAACACATTCTCTCACAATTGCATATTCAATATGCAGTAATGGATTATTGAGATGTGCATGAAGCATTTTGTTAAACAGTTCTCTTGATCTCCTGTCAATCAAATTCCAAAGTTCTCTTATGCCCCGTAAATACATACCATGAGTTTTATTTTATTTTTTCTGGACTGCAGTATAAAGAGTTTTTTGGATCTTTACAGAAAAAAACATTGAAATATATTTTTCATAGAACATTCAGTAGACAAAAAGCATAAGACAATACGAGTTGTGGAAAATCAGATGGGATCTAGGAGCTTTATACAGCATGTGTCATTGAAGTCTATCCCTCACAGTCTTTTTTTCATTCATGTTAAAAATCAAAGATGGCTCTACATTGAATAAGGTCTATAGAAGTGAAAGACTTGGCTACAAATCACATAATGAAAATGCTCCTTTTCTCTGCACTCCTCAGCCAAACGCCCTGCCCCTGGCCCCATCCCAATCTCCCCAGCTCAGAAAATCACCAAGCCAGCCGCAAAATATGGAGTGCCTTTAACTGTTCGAAGACCAATCGAAGCTATCAGGAAGGTACCAGATGCTGCAAGGAAACCAGTCAAAATCCAAAAGGTGAGAGCCATGGGCCTGATATGGCAAAGGGAGAACTATGAATTCCACTGATTAATCCATCCCCATGGTTTGCCCATGCATTACAACTGAGCCTGAATGTTAGTAGGGGCATTAAGGGTAAGGTTTTCTGAGCAATGAGAGCAATACTATGTATGAACTATGTATGAGAGCGAGAGACCTCTGATCCTCGCCTCCGATGTCATGTGTTGTCCAGGCCCCCCCTCCCGCAGCAGCTCAGAAGAGACTGAGTCGAGTGGAGGAGGAGAGGAGAAAGCATGAGGTACTTCAGAGAGCGCCTCCTATCTACAGCCTTCTGTACTAATACCCAACCCTGTGCCTGGTTGCATAAAACACATTAAGTCTTTCCCTTAAGTAGAACACTTAAAGCGTGATTTCCCCTTACCTAAGGGAATGACTTGAGGGTGTTGCATATAATAACTTAGACACTCCCTTAGATAAGGGAATACGTTAAGAGATTTACTACAGTGAGTAATACAACTCTACTCTTATGGACACAGCATGTCTCTGCCAACTTTCAGAGGATCGGAAATGTCCTAAATTTGTGTGTAAATTATTATCCGATTTCTTCTGAAGCGGCGCATAAACGGTGTTGTCACATGGCACCTGTTACTTTCCTCAGCACATGTCAAGAGAATGCACAAATCACAATCGTATGTGATTAGTGCATAAATAATTAAACTCATTCTTGGAGGTTAAACGGGCGGATTTCCATTTGTATCTGAGGTACAATCCTCGAAATTAGTAGAATCAAACACTTTTTTTGTGTACAAATCTTTCCTGTGTAAGTCAAAAAGTTTTGCATGCGGACCGTTTACCGAAGGATTCTGCTCTTACTGCCAGTAAGCACCCTCTTGAGAAAGACAACTTTGAATTTGAATAACTGTGCCCAGTAAGAATTGGATTAGAGGTGCAAGATGTTAAGATGCTTGTATAACTGTGCAGAGAACTGATTACCATCCCAAATTGAAATATGTGGTGGTCAGTAGGGCTGTCGGCTGGAGTCATTAAAACACATTTTTAAACCCTCTGGGGTCGACGGACACGCCGGCGCGTCCTGCTGGATATTTTCGTCATTACAGCAGAAACAACTTAAAATACTCCGGAATTTTGGGGCATACAGTTAAGTGTAAGACATCCTTAGAGACTATAAAGGGTCTACTTTTATTTGTGTACACTCACAATAACAACAAAATCTTGTGCTTTTGTAAAATAAAGATAATAAAAAGGGTGAGCTTTCAGCAGTCTCTGTGTTCATGAGAATATTTCAGAAACACGTCACAAAAATGAACTGAAACTCCGCGAATACTTATCACACAAACATGAAACATATGTCTAAAGAAAGTTTAAAATTTCTACTTATAAATAAAACAATTCAAATTTAAAACAAATATTCTCCTGCAATGGAATCTGTTTGAAACAAAGCGATGTACAGTTTTTACTAGGCTATCTAATTATCTGTAATATGATCCCACCCACCAGCAGAGCGCGCCATTCATACGCTAATGTGCTGAGATGATCAATGCAAATGTACACGCCCCCTACTCTGAAAACTCAACTTTTCTGCGTGTTTGTAACGATACTCAGGCGAATGTGAGGTTTGATTTAAACACATTTCATTCATTTTTCTGTGCGTTTGCAACCATACACAGACGAGAAAGCTCCAGAATATTATGGAACAGTTAACATTTTCCTCAGAAGAAGAGCTGGACTCTGATGAACATTTAAAGCAAGTATTTAAATTGTATGCTGTATGATATAAATATGATATGTAATATGATATAATATTATATGAATGTTTAGATTATATTTTAATTATATTTTATGCTGCCTCATTATCATCAACAAAGCTTGTGCTTGCAAATATGTGTTCAGGTTAAATGAGTAAAATGCTCTTTAAATATGCCCATATTAGAAAATCAGCACATTATAATGATTTCTGAAGGATCATGTGACAATGAAGACTGCAGTAATGATGCTGAAACTTCAGCTTTGATCACAAATTGCATTTTACAACATATTTAAATAGAAAAATGTTCTTTTAAATTGTAAAAAGAGTTCAGAATATCATTATTGTTTCTGTATTTTGGATCAAATAAATCCAGTCTTGGTGAGCAGAAGAGACTTCGTTCAACGGTAGTGTAGGTCTAAAATTAAGTAAAGTCTTTATGTAAAGAAAATATATAGTCAGATTACTTCTTTTAACTTAACTTGATTTGGATCATTAAGTTTCCTCACATTCATTCTCTATCCCTCATTGATTGTCCCAGGGGAGGGTCTTTGTCTCTCATGTGTTAATTACAATGATTATTCACGATCATTCACGCCTCGTCGCATATTGCCTTTCAACTCTAAAATTGTCTTACAAAAGTTCAATTAGTATATTGTTTTGTATGAATGAGTGATCAGGATTTTCACATCATTTTGTAGCAAAAAATCTAGGCTACAATATCCAGTTCTCAAAAGTCTTGTGGACAAATGTTTAGTATGTGTTATATGGCCTTATTTCAGAGACTTAAAATTTTAGTTTTTTCAAAAACCATGCATAAACGTTATTTTCTCAAAAATACAAACATGTACACACATGTTGCTCACATATTATTGTAGCCCAGTTTGTGCTGAATACAGTGTTATCAGACTTTAGCCATTAATTAGTTTTTAAGCAACTGAAAAAAGCACAAATGTCAAGGCATGTCAAAACTTCTCCAGGGCCCAAAATACCCTCAGACCCCAGAGGGTTAACCACTCCACAGATTTCATATTAGCAAACTATTAGCTTTGGCAAGTTTTAAGAGTTCACTATACTTTTAATTGACTATATCACAATTCCATTGGGATAAAAGTTAACATTTACGAAGTTAACTGTGGCTTTAAGCAGCTTGGAAAATTCCAGACATTTTTGTCAAGCAATTAGCCAGTTAGCTTCAGATAGGAGGTATACTGAATTGGAGGTGTACCTGTGAATGTATTTTAAGGCCTACCTTAAAACTCTGTGCCTTTTTGCTTCACATTATAAGAAAATTAAAAGAAACCAGCCAAGACCTCAGAAAAGGTTAATCCTTTTGAGCAATTTCCAAATGCCTGAAGGTACCACGTTCATCTGTACAAACAATAGTACGCAAGTTAGGGATGTCCCGATCAGATTTTTTTGGCCTCCTATCTGATTATTTAAATATTAAATATCTGGCGAATATCGGACTATTTTGACCAGTGCTGATCGATCGGGATATCTTTAACGCAAGTATAAACACCATGGGACCACGCAGCCATCATACCGCTCAGGAAGGAGACGCATTCTATCTCCTAGAGATGAACGTAGTTTGGTGCGAAAAGTGCAAATCAATCCCAGAACAACAGCAAAGTACCTTGTGAAAATGCTGGAGGAAACAGGTAGACAAGTATCTATATCCACAGTAAAACGAGTCCTATATCAACATAACCTGAAAGGCTGCTCAGCAAGGAAGAAGCCAATGCTCCAAAACCACCATAAAAAAGCCAGACTGTCTCAGTTACACCAATTCTGCCTGAGGAATGGGCCAAAATTCCAACAACTTATCGTGAGAAGCCTGTGGAAGGCTACCCAAAAGTTTGACCCAAGTTAAACAATTTTAAGGCAATGCTACCAAATACTTACAAAGTGTATGTACATTTATATAATTTATATAAGCTATATAGAGGAATGACAATAAAAACCTACTTGACTTGACAACTTCTGACCTGCTGGGAATGTGATGAAAGAAGTAAAATCTGAAATAATACTCTCTTCTATTATTCTGAAATTTCACAGTCTTAAATTAAAGTAGTGATCCTAAATGACACAAGACAGGGAATGTTTTCTATGATTAAATGTCAGGAATTGTGAAAAACAGGAGTATAAATGTATTTGGCTAAGGTGTATGCTTCAACTGTATAAATATTCTCAATATATTTCAAATTAACTTGCAATATGATTTTAATGCATCCATTCGTATTGTTTGTAAAAATGCAGAGAGCAGATAAAACTTGGCACCCTTCTGGTATGTGTGTGTTCCTATCACTGTAGATCGCCCTCCAGCTTGTTAGCGATTTTCCATATTATGTGACAGTTAAATCTGTACTCCTGTAATTGTTTTTCATCAATATAAGATGGTCTAAAGGGTTCTCTACCATGCAACATCTCCTTGGCACACTAGTCTTCAATTGATCCTATAAACTTGGCCTATAAACATTTTTAAAAACCTTAAGTAACTCTTAACCGACACTTAAGCTGAAGTTTTGCTTACCTTAATAAATACTTAGGTAAATGGCAGAAAAGGGGCTTTATGCAACACTTAATGGTTAAAAATTAATACTTAAGGGAAATCGTAAGGTGTTGTGACGTTTTACCTATAAAAACAGGAACACTTAAGGGTTATTTTCTTAGGGTGATCTTAAGGGAAAAACTACTTTTAAGGGGCTTTATGTAACCTGGCACTGGTCCTTTCAACGTAACCTGGCACTGGTCCTTTCAACATAACCTGGCACTGGTCCTTTCAACCCTCTTAACCCTTTTTGCCCTCAGCCACTTCATTTTAAGCCCTATTAAGAAATCCTTGTACCAGTTTATCCTGAATGTCTCATTTAGTACAGGTTTTGATAAATAATGGGGTGGTTTAGCCTAGTGGTTAAAGATCTGGGATGGTAACCATAAGGTTATAGATTCAACCCTGCCAACCCGCCATCTTTCAGCATTTTGCCTTTTAGAAAAACATTTAAAGGGATAGTTCACCCAAAAAAGAGAATTCTCTCATAATTTACTCACCCTTAGGCATCCCAGATGTGTTACTTTCTTTCTTATGCTGAACACAAACAAAGATTTTTAGAACTATATCTCAGCTCTGTAGGTTCATACATTACAAGATAATGGTGACCAAACTTTGAAGCTCCAAAAAGCACAAAGTCAGAAAAAAAGTAATCCAAATGACTCCAGTGGTTAAATCCATGTCTTTTTTTATTAAATTTTTTATCCCCTTTTCCCCCAATTTGGAATGCCCAATTCCCACTACTGAGTAGGTCATCATGGTGGCGCGGTTACTCACCTCAATCTGGGTGGCGGAGGACGTCTCAGTTGCCTCCGCTTCTGAGACCGTCAATCCATGCATCTTATCACGTGGCTCGCTGTGCATGACACTGCAGAGGCTCACAACATGTGGAGGCTCATGCTTCTCTCCGCAATTCATACACAACTTACCAAGTTAGAACCCCTAATCACAACCACGAGGAGGTTACCCCATGTGACTCTACTCTCCCTAGCAACCGGGCCAATTTGGTTGCTTGGGAGACCTGACTGGAGTCACTCAGCACGCCCTGGATACGAACTTGCAGCTCAGGGTGTCGTAGTCAGCATTAATACTCGCTGATCTTCCCTGGCCCCTTAAACCCATGGTCCATCCATCCATCCATCTTCAACCGCTTATCCGAAGTCGGGTCGCGGGGGCAGCTGCTCCAGCAGGGGGCCCCAAACTTCCCTATCCCGAGCCACATTAACCAACTCTGACTGGGGGACCCCGAGGCGTTCCCAGGCCAGTGTGGAGATGTAATCTCTCCACCTAGTCCTGGGTCTTCCCCGAGGCCTCCTCCCAGCTGGACATGCCTGAAACACCTCCCTAGGGAGGCGGCCAGGGGGCATCCTTACCAGATGCCCAAACCACCTCAACTGACTCCTTTCAACGCAAAGGAGCAGCGGCTCTACTCCGAGCTCCTCACGGATGACTGAGCTCCTCACCCTATCTCTAAGGGAGAAGCCCGCCACCCTTCTGAGGAAGCCCATTTCGGCCGCTTGTACTCGCGACCTAGTTCTTTCGGTCATGACCCGACCTTCATGACCATAGGTGAGGGTAGGAACAAAAATTGACCGGTAGATCGAGAGCTTTGCCTTTCGGCTCAGCTCTCTTTTCGTGACAACGGTGCGATAGAGCGAGTGCAATACCGCCCCCGCTGCCCCGATTCTCCGGCCAACCTCCCGCTCCATTGTCCCCTCACTCATGAACAAGACCCCGAGGTACTTGAACTCCTTCACTTGGGGCAAAACCTCATTCCCTACCTGGAGTACGCATGGTTTTAAATGTTATTTGATAGGTGTGGATGAGAATATTTAAGTCCTTTTTTCTTTTCTATAAATCTCCATATTCACTTTTACATTCTTCACCTTTTGTTTTTTGCAATTTGCATTCTTCGTGCATTTCACCACCTACTGGGCAGTTTTCTCAGGGTCAAACCAAGTGACCTGAAGTGAATTTTTATAAAATATCAAAATATTTATATTTAATGATATGAAAAATATATATTTTTTTACTTCGAGTCTTGAGGGCCTAAAGGGTTCCTTGCTGTTTTATACTTTTTTGTCAAATAACAACAAAATGGCTATCTACATTTTGGTTACACCACATGAATTTGATATGGTTGACAAAAGTTCAATTTCAATTATTAATAATATTTTAAAATAAAAAGTTCCTCTGCTAATTATTTTAAAGAAATAAAATATATATATAATTTTACACTAATTCCAACATTTGTTTTTTCAAGATTTTCAGGTTTTCACAAGACTTTTATTGTTTTTTTTTTTTTTTTTTTTTTTTTTGCTCTCATAGTCCTCATAGACTTTTTGCCCCAGAAAAAATATAAAAATGACTTTGAAGCTGAAAATATGCTCATGATAGAAGAGGTGTATTCAATTTTGTTCAATTTAACAAAATTATACATATGGTTATGCTTATGTCTCTTTTTTTTCCACATTCAGTTTTCCAATCAAATATTTATAAAAACGTTGTCACTATGGTCTCATTTAAAATTATTTCTATATCTGTTGCAATCAAGTCATTGAAAATATCACTTACTGTTTGTTGTATTTGTGTTTATGTTTCAGGAAGGCGTGCGGAAGAAACGGATGGAGATGATGGATAGGGAAAGAAAACAAAGTGAACAGGTGATCTCAAGAAATAATCTTGGCACATGTGCATACATATTGCAACTATTTTTTAACTGATTGATATTTGAGAACATTTTGATCTCTCACTTAAAATCATATTGATTCTTTAGCATTGAGGGCTTTCTTGATTTCTGAGTCATGTGTTACTGATTGAATGAATGGCTGTTTCTGAACAGCAGTTCACATCAAGTTCAACAGCTGACCTCACTGGTTTCATATGAATAATAGATACATATAGAGTAATGTATCTCTTGGGTAGAAAGACATTTAAATATCTCTCTGAAAGCCCCTTTATTGAGTGAATGTTCTGCAGTAATTGTATTTCTCTCTGTAGATGCTGATACTTAAGGCTGCTCAGATGAAGAGATTTGAGAGGGAAAAGGTGAACTGATCAATTCAAATAAAGTAAATCAATATTCAAATTTTTTGTTTCATTGGTTGCTGTTAAAACCCTACATTTTGACTTGTTTTGCCTTAGCTGAACCAAATCAACAGGGCTCGGGAGCAGGGCTGGAGACATGTCCTCAGTTCTAGTGGAGGCAGCAGTCCTGAGCGCAAGGTACTATACTATTTCTTGTTGCTTCATTAAAGGATATTTTCAAGAACACTCAACAGATCAGTCAATTCAAAAGTTATTTTCACTCTCACTACAGTTGTATGGGGCCGGTGGCATTGGAGCTGCACATTCCCCTGGAATAGCCCCCGCCCCTCACTCTGGACCCACACATGCCACACCTTATCTCCCTGGCCCCACCCCAACTCCTGCTCTAGCTCCAAGCAGAGCTCCATATGACTATGTCCTCCCAGCCACTGATAAAACATCCAAACCAACACCTAAAGATGGTGCAGTAGAAGGAGCCAAGTCTTCAGGGGACAATAGCAGGTGAGATGAGAAATAAGATTAATGGGTAAAGGACTTTTTCTGGTGGCCTGGTCAGGTCAGTTTTTCAGATTACTTGCTTTATCAACATTTTCACTGGCCTCAGGACAAAAAAATGATACATTTGAGTTCTTAGCAACATATAAATGTGTGTTATAATTTTTTATACCAGGGGCCTGTTGAATGCTTGATTCTAATTGGTTGACAGACGTTTTAAGATGTGCAATTATTTTCCAGTAAACGCACGGCCATGAAGTAGTTCCAGGTCTCGACTGAATAACGGTTCCATATCACTTAGCCAAATTGGTCAATTATTTCAAAGTGCCCTACAGGCTACCACAGCAAAATAACCAAGTAAAACAAAGACATTGATTTAGTACAACGGAAAAGAATGACAATGTCTATAATATTTGATATATTATATTTTATAATATTTGTCTATATATTTCGGTTGAAAAGTGCCCTTGTATGCTCTCTCTCTCTCTCTCTCTCTCTCTCTCTCTCTCTCTCTCCCCTCTCCCACACTTACACACTCTGGCACACATACGAGGCGCAGCGGAGTGGCCATTAAACCACGGGTGTGCATTTTTAAAAAAAAATTAGTGTAGTGATTCGCCTCAATTCGGGTGGTGGAGGACACATCTCAGCTGCCTCTGCGTCTGAGACAGTCAACCCGCGCATCTTATCACATGGCTTGTTGAGCACATTCCCATGGAGACATAGCACATGTGGAGGCATCCACGTACAACTCACCTCACGCCCCACCAATAACGAATCGCATTATAGGGACCATGAAGAGGTTACCCCATGTGACTCTACCCTCCCTAGCAACCAGGCCAATTGGGTTGCTTAGGAGACCTGCAAACTCCAGGGGTGGTAGCCAGCGTCTTTAGCTTTGAGCTACATCTGTAATCTACCTTCATAAAAACGATCATGCTTTCATGACTATCAGAAATACTTTTAGCAATTTTCACAGTGGTGTAGTGGGCTAAAGCAGAAGGTTTTCGGTTCGATCCCCACAGCCACCACCATTGTGTCCTTGAGCTCTGGGGAGATTGTCCCTGTAATAAGGGCTAAGTAGTAAGTTGCTTTGGATAAAAGCATCTGCCAAATGCATAAATGTAAATGATAAATTAATGTAAGATACTACTTTTTATCAATGTAAGGTTGTTGTTGTTTTTTTCCGGGACTAGTTGAAAGCGGTTTTATTTTTTTGTCTCTTTGAAGGAATTTTTATGAATTTGCTAATTATTTGTTGAAGGTAACATTGTTCAATATGTTTATATTGAGAAAGGACTCCTGCAGACTCTGGGAAACTGAATGGTCATGCCTGCATCCCCAACCAAAAGTTTGTCAAGAGAGAACCACGCAAAGCAAGTCTCCAAAATGAGCTGATTTCAAAGAAAGACTATGCCAATAGGTCAGTAGGCGTATGTTTCTTCAGTGATTTTTGTGACCACTATTCTGTAAATTCTGTAAATAGATGTTTAAAATTGAAATGCTTTCAAATTTAGTTATGTGATCGCCCCTATTATCTTTTCTCTAGATTACGAGGCCAATTGGGAGCAGAGAGGGCTAAACAGGTGGAGGATTTTCTACAGCGGAAAAGAGAAGCCATGCAGAATAAATTCCGTGCAGAGGGTCAGCTGGTAAGAATCCTTTATACTTTATCTCTACCTTTTCTGGTTAAAGGAATGTTCCAGTTCAAAACAAGTTTCAATACAAATACTTTATCAGCATTTGTAGCATAATGTTAATTATCACAGAAAATCATTGACTTGTCCCCCAGTTAAAAAAGTAATGGTTACAGTAGGCAATAGAAGACCACAGGGCCAGGTAATAAATATTAACATGCACACTCTGAATATTGTCACAATGCTTAAACTTTATACATGTTGGCTTGAATCTAGATGGATAGAATCACTAACTGACCTTGTCTGTTTATAGTTATATCAATGTTTTCAACTTAAATATCATGACATGTTATGATGTTATATCTTATTTGCATGATACTAGAAAGGGACTGTTTACATCTGAGCAAGCTCGCATTTTAAAGCTACATGGGTTAACTTATACATTTATTTATTTAATTGTATTATTATTATTTTATTTGTTGGATAATATATGGGTGGTGAGAGAAAATAAATGCCACTAAAAGTTAGAAAAAACTATGAATAATTGTCTATTGTAGAAAGAAAATGGAATGTAAAATGGAATGTGAAATGTATTGAATGGATGGACACAAAGTATAAAAAAGGGACGAGTTTCATAAGATGATAAATTATTTTCTGTATGAATTAATTTTATGAAAAAAATGCTATCAATAGATTGATTGTACTTAACTTGTATTTAGTGTCCAACTCCTTGAAGCCCAGTGATGTGAGTGTTCAGATAGTAGAACCAGTTGTCCCTGTGTCAAGGATTTAATAACCTGAGAGTGCTTGGGTTTTGGAGTTAGTGATGTGATTGATATTACATTTAATATGTAGCTTTTGTAATATCGTGTTGAACCAATGGCTGAATAGGGTGCCCGGCATAACCTGGCCACCATCTTTGCGAGTTGGACAAACTCGTCCCGATGCAGGAGACCTAGAGTCAACAAAGAGGAGGAGGTAGGAGTCCAGTCTGGGACCAAACAAAGCTCCTCTTTCCATTCACTCCTCCGTCATCATTCAAACCCCCATTGTTCGGTTCTTTATTTTCTGTTGTATGTGTCCACCTGAAGTTGCTGTAGCCGCTCACCAGTGCCACCTGATATACAGTCCCTGCACAGTGGTGTTGATGCAGTGTGTTATTGTTTGTGATCGTGACACACCATTTCATTATGTTTTCATTATTTCTTTAGCACTGTTCAAATTCCCTATTGGCTTTGTAATGTATACATGTTGTTTGTTTTGTTTTTTGAACGTTATCCTACTTTTTAGCATCCCTTCTTTATGGTCCTCTGTTATTTTTGTATTATTTTTAAGGAGATGTGGGTATAAATGCAGACTCGCATCAGGATGCCAGCTGAAGATCATCTAACTGCTCTGTTATGGTTTTTTCAATGAATGGCTTTGACTTCAGTTCTGTAGCCGTTCAGCTGCTCACCTGTTTGTTTTGTTTTTTGAGTTTGCTGTTCTCACATTACATCCTCAATATTTAATGTTATATTTCTTTCACTTTGTAATTCATCAGTTCATCAGTCTGAATATGTGTCTAGCCCATATTCTTGTGTGTACATGTTTGTTTAAGGAAAAGAACAAAGAGAGAGATGATGTGATCTGTGTGTTTCTCAGGAATACCTGTCGAGGTTGCGGCAAATCAGACTACAGAACTTTAATGAACGACAGCAGATCAAAGCTCGCCTCAGAGGAGAGAAGGTACATAGGAAACACCCACATACATACCCTGGTTGAAATGACAATATTGGCAGCAGTGTCCGTATACAGTTGTGTAGTGTTTCTTACAGCAATATAGTATTAATATGATCAGCTGTATCAGTTCTTCTATGCATTATTACTTTCATGTTTGTCTTTAAATATTTGGACTCTGTTTCTCAGTATGACAGTGATGGGTCAGACAGTCAGGAGTCATGTGAAGAGGCAGCTCTCAGGAGGAAGAAGATTGAGGCTTTGAAGGCAAGCCTTCTCGTTTTACTTATGATGTGTAGCTTTGATTGTATTTCTCTACACAAGCAACCAAACGGTTTCATGGAGTCCTAACCATTTGCAATGTGCTAAGTTTCCAGCCATTTCTTTTGCCACACTGATAATGAAAATGCTGTGAGATGACATATTTACCATACATGGAAAAGATTGCTTGTTGCTTCATCGTGTCACATCTGGTTAAGACGACAAAACAATTAACAAGTTGTGTGTCCCTTGCATTTTGTTTTAGGCCCAATCAAAGGCTCGCGCTGCAGTGCTTAAAGAACAGCTTGAAAAGAAGAGAAGAGAAGCATATGAAAGAGAGAAGAAAGTGTGGGAGGATCATGTATGCTATGTTTTTTTTGTCAATCTTCTCCATCCATCTTGATCTCTCCTCATCTCTTGCATATTGTATACCACCTTATAGGTGATTTATTATTTTTTTCCAATGATTTTGCCTGTATTCAGCTTATTGCAAGAGGAGTTAAGGTTGGGATTGGAGCCGTAGGTGGAGCGCCACCTCCAGCAATCCCTCCCACTCAGGAGTCAGATCTCACCCCTCAGGAAGATGCCTCCAAAGCCACACTTTCCTCAAGACCCACCACTCCAGCAATCTCCATGACTGCTGCTCTGAAGGATGTGGGCGTGGTTGGTCCCTCATAGCACCAAAGAAATGTCCTAATTTTTGCTCTGATACGAAGTACATTTGCTGATAGAGTACCACATGATTTTGATGTCTTCCTTCTTGGTAGATTTCATCTGGATTGAGTTCTGCTTTGAAAGAGGACCCCCTTAAAGCAGAAACATCAGATGTTCAGGTGGGAGTTACTTATTTGTAAGAACTACTAGATGAGTAAATTGAATTGTACTGTTGAGATAGTATGTTTGGAAATAATCACTATTAATATGAGGCAACATTTAATTGAATAATTGTCATTGAACATGTTGATTTGAAATGTGCAAAGCTACATATTTTCAAAATCCAACAAATTGGACTGAATTAAAACATATCAGAATTAAAAAATGTAATGTCTACCAGTAAATTAACTAGTTGACCTCATTTGTTAGATTAGTGGTCCATTGTGACACATCCCTAACGTTGATGACTAATGATTATGTAGAGGAACATTAGCAGTAATGTTGTTCTTTTTTCAGAGTGAAAAGAAGGAGATTCTTTGCCGACTGAATCTGAATCTAAAGGTCCAGACACCTGAGGAAGAGCATGAGAAAGATGCTACCTCACCTTGTAACGATGCACCATGCTCCACTTCTCAACCAGTCCAACCTTCCACCACAGAGGAAAGGCCACCCACAGGTGGTGATAGGAGAAAGTGGGAGGCTGTAGCTCCACCCATACTCTCTGTAGCTGAACAGACTCTGGAAGAAACCTGTGCAACTTTGGCAGGTACAAATGCACCTCATCAATGTTTTAATAGTTGTTGTGCTTGTGTTGTAGTTCAGTAATAGCTAAGGTATATATCCCTTAGCTATTCATTTTATAAGAGCACCACACACGTTCAAGCAACCTCCTCTTTTGTTTACTCTCTTTTCCTCAGTGCCTCAGGTGGTGTCTCCAGAGCTGAGTGCTCCCTCTGGTGGAGACAGGAAGAAATGGCAGACTGATGCTGTCCCTCTGCTGTCTGTGGCTCAGCAGACACTGGAAGAAACCAGCCTTGCAACACAAGGCCTTACAGGTGTACTTCCTTATCCTGAGATTCTCTTGTTCTTTGTTTTCCTAACTTTTGTGTCATATGCCAAACCTGAAATCGGTTTCTTTAAACTTGCATTATTCAATATACAGTATTTAGCATTTTTATTACCTTTATGAAATTGGCCATTATTGCAATGATTCATTCACTTAATCACAAAATTGTTATTTGGTATGTGATAGGGTGACTAGTTTATGTATTGGTGTGTATTTTGTTTTGTATCCATGGTGGGTGTGTTGTGATGCAACATTTGAACTTTAGGCCACTCTATAGCAACCAGCTTAGTTACTAGTGCAAACACAACTTTAGTTTACTTGCTAAATGTCCAGTCTTCAATTACAGTTTCCTTGTCTGGAGAGCCTAAAAAAATTTGGTTTTTCAGTATTTCTTGTGATTTGAGTTTTTGTGAGTATATATTATACAGTAGGATTATTTACAATTATCCGTTTGCTTTTAACTTGCATTTCGGACCATACAGCAGGTGAAGTCATTCGCATGGATGTGTGGGAGGGGGAGGGGCTAAGGAAGGCTTGGGGCCAGAGCCCAGACTCAGATGTTCTGAAGGTGTTGGAAGAGTCAGAGATCCCATCCTTTACTCAGCAGCTGGCTCACACCAGCACCTGTGACAACACACTGACTGGTGAGTCGTTAATCAAAGTGTTTCATTCATCTTTGTAATGTGTTCAAGAATAATCTGACTATGTGTGTCCTATAACAGTTTCCTGTTAATCCTCTGTTTGTTTCTGTGTCTTTTGATCAGAAAGCCTTAATCCCATTGAAGAGTCTACAGATGCCACTAATGAAGCCAAACAAGTGCCTCTCCCTGAGCCCTGCCAGCCTGCTACTGGCCATGCCAAACAAGAAGTGACATGTCAGGAGACTGTGCCAATTACAACAGAGGTTAAAAGTCAGGAACTAATTCCACCTACACCAGAGGATATACAAAAGCCTCAGTCAGGAGAAAGTGAGCCAGAGGGTGAGTATGTTATGTATTTTATATTATTAAACATTGCAAACATGTTATTTCATGGTTATTACAATGTAATCACAGCAGAGCAAGGAATTAAAATACCTAATCGTGAGCTCAAATGTCCTATTTTTGCATTAAAGCAAGTCTTTTGAAAAAAAAAAAACCTTTTCTCTTTCCTCCCAGAGGTTGATGATCTGGAGTCTGTGGTTCTGGAGGAAACCTCTGAGCAAACCTCAAAGCCCCCAACAGAAATAATGCAGGCGTGGACAAATGACTCTCCAATGGCTGTGTAAGCTGCACAGAAGGACATAAAAAAAATGGTGGCCAGAACTTTGAACCTCCAAAAAGCACATAAAGGCAGCAGTAAATGAAAACCATACCTCTCCATTGGTTAAATAATGTCTTCAGAAGTGATGTGATAGATGGGAGTGAGAAACAGATCCATATTTAATAATTTTTTACTATAAATTTTCCTTCCTGCCCAGTAGGTGGCAACATGCACGAAGAATGCAAATCAACAAAAACAAAAGAACAATAACTCATAGGAGAGGAGAGTGCTTGGGAGGGCTTGTGAAATTGGAGATTTATTGTAAAAAAGGACTTAATGTAGTTTAGTGGACCAACAGAGCTGAGATGTTTTTCTAAAATTATTTTAAGTAAAATTCTGAAGAAAGTAAGTCAGTGTAATGTAATAAGAGAAATGATGAGAGCATTTTAATTTTTCTGTTGAAAAAATCTAAACTTTTCATAAATCTGTCAATGTTCTTTTTTATAATTAATTTATTGCAGTGTCAGGATGTAGCAGTTATTTTAAGCATTTTTTTTTAAATTAAATTATGATTTATTATTATTTAAAGGAATCATTAACCCCCCAAAATTCTGTCACCAGTAACTCGCCCATATGTCTTTCGAAACTTGCATGACTTTTTTTTGCACAAAAGGAGCTTGGAAATAGAATGTCCAAGGTGCTCTTTTCCAATGAAAGTGAATGTAACTACATGTGTCAAGTCGGTATCTTACCCAAAGCTATTGCATGGTTCAGAAAACTTGGAATATAGTGCATGAATCATATGGATTGGTTTTTTGGTGTGTTTTTGTCATTTTGACAACCCTTGGTCCCCATTCACACTCTTTTTATATGAAAGAGAGCAGCTCAGACATTCTGCTAAACATCTCCTTTTTCTTTTCTTGCATTCCTTTTTGGAATGACATGAGTAAATTATGACAGAATTATCATTTTTGAATGATCTCTTTAATCATTACGTCAATTTTGTATTAGGCCAGAAGAGGTCAGAAGAATACAAGCAGAGTGCACAGAGATACCGCAAAGAGAAGTGAAACAGCCTGAACCTGCAGGTACTCTCAAGAGCAATGCTAAAAACCCTTATCTCCCTCACACACATACATGCCTCATTATACAGCACATCAAAGAGCTGCAGGCTTTTCCTTTACACTTCATTTACTCTCAAAAGATGCTAAGCCTCAGAAGCTTACAGAACACCAGCCTGAATTAAGCTCTTTTGTGAAATTAAACTATAAGTTTTTGTATTGACCTCTTCCTTTCTCTCTCTTTAGCTGATGAATCTCTGTTTGTAAAATTAAGCAGCAGTCCGGCTCACAGACGCACAATAGCATTGGCCCTCCTGTCTGCCCAGTCCTCTGTGGAGGACTCCTCCTCTGTTGCCTCACGCTCTCGCTCAGTCTCTCCACTGCGCTCTCATTGCCATGACAACACACTCCTCATCGGTCTCTCCACCGGCCTCTTTGATGCAAACAACCCAAAGGTGAGCATTGCCATTGGAACACCCCTGGACCACAGACAAAGGATGGAAATCCTCTTCAGTGTGTTAAATTTGTTGTTCAATGCCAGCATAACATATTAACAGATTTTTGCACATGTACCTTTCTCAAAAAACAGTTTCAGCAAAAAATTACATTTATGAATGCAGTCCAAATGGCATAAATGATGCCTTCAGAGGGCAATTCGAAGTGAGAACAATAAATGGTAACCATGCCGTAGGTTCATTTCAAACTGAATTTCCCAGAGGAATGACAAAGTAAATTAAAATGAGTATTATTTTTTTAGCCCCACACCTTTCAGCCCTCTGAAGCACTCAGTGGAGGGTAAAGGAATTTTACATAGGGAAGATCAGTTGTAAATGCAATGCACTCTTTATATAGGCCTAGAACTTATCCCAGATCGAACTAAGATGGAATAATAATTTTTGTTACTCTAAAAGTCTCTTGAGTCATTTAGATATTCAGTTTCTATTAATAATAAAAGGGGCGGGGGTTAAATATGTGGTGTTCGATCCATTTAATTCTATCTGAAATTTAGATAAAAATGTAAGTGCAAACGTATTGTTGAATCATAAATTCTGTGTTACCACTTTCACACACACAGGTTTTACACATAAATTTGGAACAAAACTCACTATGTCCACATTGTAGGATATTTCGTATGCAACATTTAGAAGGGAACTTTAAAGTGCCTGCATTCTCCACCATTATTATGGAAGATATTTGGTATGCAAAATTTAGGAGGGAGCCGTTAAATTGTCCTCATTCTCACACCATTATATGTAAGTATATTTGGTATGCGACATTTAGAAGGGAATTTAGAGTCTTGAAATATGTGAGCTATGAACTATATTAAACTGTCCTTATTGTACATTATTAGGTAATGGAATTACTCTCGTTCGACAACCATTATAAATGACATAAATGACAAATAACTAGATTATTTGTCTTAATAGATTCTCCACCATTAAAATAGTAATACACGTTTCGTTGCATCCGCTCACAATTTCTACTGTAAGAAATTAGCTTTAATAAGTGAATTATAATTAAATGTAGTGATATTCTCATGGCTTATTGAAAATAATATCACGCGTATTTAGGTAGAGCTTTGAAGCTAAACCTTTCAGAAACAGGGATGAGATAATTTATCAAAATATACCGCAGTCAAGTTGTCTTTGAGTACAGACAAACTTTATTACTATTTTAAACCTAAATCTAATCTAACATATATATATATATATATATATATATATATATATATATATATATATATATATATATATATATATATATATATATATATATAAAGACAGGTTGGTGAAAAGAGTGACAGAATTTGAAATAAATGATCAGTACAGTGAAAATGAACTTTATGGAGTCTGTTGAAAATACCTTAAGAACCATTTATCCTTCTTTGAGTCTACATCGACTTGCTATTGGATTATCCAAATTATTTAAATAATACACCAGCACTTTGAGCACAATATTGTGGTGTTTCCTTGCGTTCTTTGTGTTTCTTGGTTCTTGACGCTTGGTCGAAAGTCTTTTCCGTCGATGTTTTGGCATCTGTTAGATCAAAGAGTTATTGTCTGTATGAATGATGAGGTTGGCTTTGAAGCGAGGCCTTCTCATGGGTTTGTGAACTGTAGAGAGTGCCGAGCTTTCTCGGGACGTTGAGTCCCAAGCTTCCTTGAACCTCACATGGATCTGGTTCCGACGAAATCCAGAGAGGACCACGAGGGAAGAATCAGAGCGAAGTCTGAGCAGTCAGCGGAGCAGAAGATGAAGCATGTGAAGGCGGAAGAGAGCATGTTCTTCCTGTTTGGAAACATTTGAACTGAAATTGGCCGCATCTCCAAAGATGTCCTTCGCCAATCAGAAGTGACTTTTCAGAGTCTTTTCCGACAGTTGATTTATGGTCCTATGTTTCAGATTCTTTCAAATCTCCCGCTCAAAAATAGTGGATATTTAATAAAGCTTTTATATCTTGAGAATGCTACAAGAGACATGATATTCGTTGTCATCAGCTTTCTCTGCATCTTTCTCTGCATTTTTTTCATGGATAATATACATGTAGGTCATTAAACATGAAAATCCCTGGTTACAAATCATAGTGGTTAATTCCTTGGTTATACCATATGGATAAAACATTACACACATTTTAAAGAGGTACATCAGGCTATAATCATTAATTTGTCAGTTATACAATTTACCACAGTTCAAAGAAAATTTCAGAATTACCTAGCAATAAATTGTGGATTTATATTCTGTGCATTTTAGAAGACTTTGTAAAAAAAATTCCTGGATTAAGATGAAATGTCTTAGTATTCGAGTCGTGCAAATCTGATGGTCTTCTGGAAACCTTTCAAGGAAAAGTCTGCTTTAACTCTGTGGAAGTTCAGGAGGTCGTGCAGAGGGGCCTTTCTGACCCATGACACTTTTGCTTTAAATTAGGTTGTTTAGAGTGTCTTGACCATTTTATTGTCCAAAGAGAGGTCTTCAGTAGGAAGTTTAGTCTTGGTCCATTACTTTATTGTGCTCAGGTATTACAGGATTAAAAGGGTAAATCCTAGATTCACAACATGATTTGTGTTTCATTTGTTCTGCATGTATAATACTACAACATCTTAGAAAAATATCACGGCTCAAAGAGTTGTATGGATTAAGTTTATGCTGCCTATATGTGCTTTTGGAGCTGTTCTGGTAACTATTCACTTGAATTGTATGGACCTACAGAGCTGAGATATTCTTTCTAAAAATCTTAATTTGTGTTCTGCAGAAGAAAGAAAGTTATGCACATCTGATATGGCATGAGGGTGAGTAAATGATAAGAGAACAACATTTTAACAACCTTACAAGTAAGAAGGTAATGTCCTGGGAGAGGACTGTAAAACAGTTTTGGTGTGTTTTTGTGTATGTGTTTAAGCTGGTGCGTGCGTGCGTGCGTGCGTGAGCTCCTGAGTGGAGTGTTATTAAATTCTTCCACATCCTTGATATCCCAGTAAACCAAAGGACTTTGGGCTGAAAAACTCTTTCACCCACCCCACATGCACACACACACACACACACACACACACACACCAATGCTTTCCTCTGTCCTCCTCACAAATGCACATTAACATTCACACCCATGCCCACACTTTTGTAAACACATTCACATTTTCATATGTGCATTAACATTTTTAGATTTAATTAGATTTCAAAGAAAGGTTTTATTAAAAAATGTGTTAAATGTAGGCTAATTTAAAGTTAAATATGTAAAGGTTTTAAAACACTGTAAAAAACTTTCACCCACCCCACATGCACACAGACACACCAATGCTTTCCTCTGTCCTCCTCACAAATGCACATTAACATTCACACCCATGCCCACACTTTTGTAAACACATTCACATTTGGCCTTTCGTATTGCTCACACTCAACCCTCTGGACAACTGGACAAGCAGAACACACACACTAAATGGTGTCTTTCTCAGTGCAGGCTGTCAGTCTGTTTAATTGGTAGTTCAGCACTCCTCTCTAGTGTGCAAGTGAGAGAACCAATGGCTGTGCTGGAGCTGGATGACTGCACTGATATTAAAACCCTCCTCTGCTCTGTGCAGAGAATTTAAGTCCCTCTGCTGAGTGTTAAGTAGCTAGATTGTTTTATTCATGCACACAATTTAGATTAGAACAACTTCAAACTGCAATTGGGAGATTGTTGTGCATTTTTGCTCTAGTTCAATTCAGTTTGATTAAAGGGGCTATATTCTTCACTTTAGTACCATTTAACTTTTTCCCTGGAGTCCATTGTTTCTTGCACCAAAAACAGTTGGAATTTTAGTTTTTCATTACTATTTTACAACCTCACTTTAGACCCTTAAGTTTTTCCAAGTGCCGTGTGTGTGTGTGTGTGTGTGTGTGTGTGTGTGTGTGTGTGTGTGTGTGGCTAAATGTTATCATCAGCACAAGATGTGCTGACAGTCCCGCCATTGTTGTCATATTTTATTGCTATATGAGCTGTACATGCATGACTAGAAATTAGCTGCCTGTAGGCATTACAAATATAGCTGCAGTGTCTTGACTTTCCTTAAAGGGACTTGTGAAGAATTTACACACATTTTAACAGGCAGATTTTTGCTGCTGTGCTTTTAAAGGGATAGTTCTTCCAAAAATGAAAATTCTCTCATAATTTACTCAACCTCATGCCATCCCAGATGTATAAGACTTTCTTTCTTCTGCGGTAAGTAAATTGGTACAAAACTTATTAATCTCCAAAATGCACATTAAGTCAGCATAAATGTGTTCCATAAGACTCCAGTGGTTAAATCTATATCTCCTGTAGCTATACAATATGTGTGGGTGAGAAACAGATCAATATATACATCCTTTTTTACTACAAATTATCCTTCCTGGCCAGTAGATGGCAATATGCACTAAGAATGCAAATTGTCAAAAACAATAGTAGTATGTGAAAGTGTGGCTTTTTAATTCAAGGAAGTTTGGAATCGACTATGATTATTTTTATAAAGAGGTTTATATTAATGTGTAACTGTCCACTAGGCTACATCTTGTACACTGAATAAAATGTCCAAACAATACACTTTAGTTTCATTTAAAAATATTATTTTGTTTTTTGTGCTGGTTTACTTCATACAACACAGAAATATTTTTCATATGTGATTTTTAGATTTAATTAGATTTCAAAGAAAGGTTTTATTAAAAAATGTGTTAAATGTAGGCTAATTTAAAGTTAAATATGTAAAGGTTTTAAAACACTGTAAAAAAAAAAACTAGAATAGAGTAGAGAAGCATTCAAATTAAAATATTTAAATATGTAGTCTTTGTGAGCTAAAGAGATAAATATCTCTAATGTGTTTGTGTGTGATGTATCAGATGCTCAGGACATGCTCCTTACCAGACCTTAGTAAAGTGTTTGATGATGCTCCAGAACCTGAAGGTGCCGTTGCTCCTGAAAGCAACCTGGAGATAGAGGATCTGGAGGACAAAGCGGATGAGCAGTCAGAGACTGAGGAGTAAGACGCACACAGAAACACACACACGCACATGTGTGCACGTGTACCTGTTTACATCTACAAACATCATCAATGATAAACTCTCTCTTTTTCAGTGTGTATGAGGATGATGATTTGCGAGAGCTCAGAGCATCTATGGAGAGGCTCCTCCAGGAACAGCGCAGTGAAGATGATGATGATGATGATGAGGATGATGGTAGTGGATCCAATGGCAGTCCTGCTGATGAAGAGGCAGTTGTTCTTAATGGGCTGGTCGGTGCTGGTGACAACAAACACAGTCCAGAAGAGAAGTGTTGTAATGGCATGGCTGAGGAAGATGATGATGGTAGTCATGATGAGGAAGAGCCAGGAGGACCTGATACTAATGGAATGGAAGTTGAGGAAGATGAAGAGCAGAACAGCAGTGAAGGCCTACTCAATGAGGAGTGGCAGTCAGGTAATGTAATCATAACCACATGTGTAAAGATAAGAATTGCAACTACTGTAATTTCATTTCATCTGTTGTTGTTTGCTTAATTGGAAACATCTTACTCTCAGATCATGCCCTAGTGAGTTTAAAGGTGTTGCTACATACTGAGAAAAATAAATCATATAGTTGGCACTTTAATGTATCCCTTTTGCAAAATCCTGAATTACAACTAATGTTAAAGGCTGAAATCAATGTTTATATGGAGACCAACTGGTCCTTAGTATGCCTCATTCATCAAAAAATCCAAAGCTCGACAACTCGTGGAGTTGGAATGGAATATTAAAAGTGCCGAGGCAGATCTGAAGCGCTGAATGTCATCTGATGGCGTCAGAGAATTGACCCGATTGAAATACAGATATAATTCTATTTTGTCACGGAAGGTAGATTTTTAGCTATTCTGTTGTTCAGATGGCCGCATTTCAGTGGCCCAAACAGGGCATTAAGTATTTGGGCATTTTATTCCCAGAAAATTTAATTTATTTAGTTAGTTAACTTTGACCCCTTAATCAATTTTAGAGAGATGTGGGCAGGTGGGCTTCATTACATTTATCTATGATTGGGAAGGTTAATGTTTTTAAAATTATATTCCAAAATACCTGCAACAGTCTCTCCCTGTAGATGTCCCCCTCTCTTATTTCAAGCAATTTGATAGCATAGCAAAGTCCTTCATTAGGAAAGGTAAGTGTCCCAGGTTATATTTCAATAAGTTACATAGGCCGATTGACAAAGGTGGGTTAGGCCTACCCAAGACTTTTGTTTTATTATTATGCATTCGGTCTCAGACATTTGGCTCATTGGTCGCTTCCACCTGAGAGAGCCCCTACTTGGTTTTGTATTGAATAGGAAGTTCTTGCCCCTATTTTGCCATTGCAAAGCCTTTCTATTAAACTAACTAGTGAAGTTGAATTACACCCCGTTATCTCGCATTTGCACGCGGTATGGTAATGTTACCTTGAGCATATGGCTGAACCCAAAATGATGTATTAATAAGTCTCCTTTCTTCTGGTCAGAGTGGATTGTGAGGGAGGTTAATACACTCGGTGACCTATATGAGAGTGGAGTGTTGAGATTCTTTGAAAATATGGCTCAACATTTTGGGATTCCCAGATCTCAGTTTTTGAGGTATTTACAGCTGCGCCAACTGCTCTTTACTATTTTTGGGAGTAACATACACCCCCCTAAAGTGGCAGATACTCTGAAAGTGGTGATTACTGCTTTCGGAAAAGGCCATGAGGCATCAGTGTATTACATCCTGTTAATTCAGTGTCTGGGGGACGGAGCTTCAACTTCTCTTAAGAGATTATGGGTGAAAGTGGAGTGTGGACAAGTCTACATCTAGAGATGCAAGGGTGCGTCTGATGCAATACAATTTTACATCAAGTCTGTTTGACCTCCACTAGATTGTATAGGCTTGGTCTTAACTCTCTGGGGTCTGAGGGTGTTTTGGGCCCTGGAGAAATTTTGACATGCCTTGACATTTTTGCTTTTTGCAGTTGCTTAAAAAAAATTAATGGCTAAAGTCTGATAACACTGTATTCAGCACAACCTGGGCTACAATAATATGTGAGTAAAATGTGTGTACATGTTTGTATTTTTGAGAAAATAACGTTTATGCATGGTTTTTGAAAAAACAAAAATGTTAAGTAATTGAATTAAGGCCATATAACGCATACTCAATATTTGTCCTCAAGACTTTTGAGAACTGGATCTTGTAGCCTAGAGTTCTTGCTACAAAATGATGTGAAAATCCTGATCACTCATTCATACAAAACAATATAGTAATTAGAAAGGTCATATGCGAGGAGGCGTGAATTATCATGAATATTGATTGTAATTCACACTTGGTGAGACAAAGACCCCTCCCCTGGGCCTATCAATGAGGAATGTGACAAAGACTTAATGATCAAAATCAAGTTTTAAGTTAAAAGAAGTAATATGACTATACATTTTCTTTACATAAAGACTTTACTTAATTTTAGACCTACACAAGGTCTAAATTTTAGACCTACTGCATAAACACTAGTTAAAATATAATCTAAACATTCATATTATTTTTACATTACATTACATATCATATTTATATAATACAGCATACAATATAAATACCTGCTTTAGCCGAAACAGTATTTAAATGTAACTAAAACTTGTAGGACATATTTCAATACTCTGAATCCTGGCTGGCATGTCTGGAAATAGTTCCACTAGCAAAATATGTACATGTTTATATAAAATAGCATGTCAACTAATGAAAACTAAATGACTGACTTGTCCGAAATTGTATCCTCGGCTGGATCAAGTCACTCTTCAAAATACAAACGTTCATCGGATTCCCGCTCTTCTTCTGAGGAAAATGTGAACTCTTCATCACTATACAGGAGTTTCCTCACCTGTGTATCTTGCGATCTTTCAAATGCACAGAAAAGTTAATGAGCTTGTTGTTTTTAAGGCACAGTCGGTGGCGTTTACATTTGCATTGATCGTCTCAGCACATTAGGGTATGAATAGCGCTCTCTGCCCGTGGGTGTGATCACATTAGTGATAATTAGCTGAGCCAGGAGAAATTGTACATCGTTTTTTCATACATCATTAAATTTGAATTGTTTTATTTAAAAGTAGACATTTTAAGCTTTGTTTAGGCATACGTTTCATGTTTGTGTGATAAGTTTTTGCGGAGAAATATGCTCGTGAACACAGAGACGTCTGACAGCTCACCCTTTTTATTTTCTTTATTTTACAAACGCACAAGGTTTTGTTGTTATTGTGAGTGTACACAAATAAAAGTAGACCCTTTATAGTCTCTAATGATGTCTTACACTTAGGCCTATCTGTATGCCCCAAAATTACAGAGAATTTTATGTTGTTTCCGCTGTAATGACGGAAAAATCCAGCAGGACATGCCGGCATGTCCGTCGACCCCAGAGGGTTAAAGAAACACCCACCTGCTGGCAATGCCAATCAGAAGACAGGGACACAACCCATGTTTTTTCGGGATGTGTTAAGAAGCTTTATGTGTGACTATTGGACACTCAATTTTCATTTTGCCCCAGACTCTGTATCTTAGGCGATGGGGCAGTCATTAATATTGGGATAGTCATTTAAAGAGTTAAAGGAGTTATGATTGGCAGAAGAATCATCTTCAGGGGATGGAAGTCAGCTGGGGCACCCTCGTTTCGGGAGTGGTGCGGAGAGATGGGCGGGGCGGAGACATTAGATTAGGTGATTTTCAGAAATCTGTTCTAATTGTTGGTGACCACTGTAGTGCGTGTTTGTGTCGGGTGGGGGAATTTTTGGGGGGTGGGGTTTAATGTATATAATTGTTTCCGTATTTTGTTGTGTTTGTATGTCTTATGAATGGAATCAATACAAATTGTTAATAACAAAAATAATTACAACTACTTTACATCCACTAACCACATTTTAACACAGCACAACACAACAGCTTAACTCCATCTGCATACACAGGACAACACAACATAACAACTAACTCCAAACTCCAACTAAGCCACCAAAACAACACTGCAGCACTACAAACTGCATGGACACATGCAACACAATAGATCCGTAAACTAAATGCATCATAAATGAAGCATTCATTGTTCAAGACTTCTCTTTGTTGTATAGAAATGAAAGCAGGTGCTGAGTTAATCAAGCTTAATATATTTTTCTGGCTAATTAAATCTGACAGTTGATTGGTCTTGTATGACTACAATGTGTCGAATGATGTAGCAAATGTCACTCTCACCAAAACAGATCAGCATTGCATCAGCCAGTACTCCACAATACATTGTGATGGATTTTGCTGTGACTGCATTATGTCTTTCCATGGTATGAGTATAGATGACAGTGAGGAAGAGGATGATGAAGATCTAGAGCAACAGGACAGTATCTTCAGTCGTCTGGAGGAGCTGCGCTTCCATCTAGAGCAGGCTATGGGCTTTGAGAACTTCATCCAAGCCTACAACAAGATCAAGGTCTTAATTATTGTCAATCCAAATCTGTCCAGTTAAAGTCCAAATGTATTTCATATGGCCTTGTCTTACACCAGTTTTTCGTTATTATGTTAACTGTCAACATGGTGTCCCTAGTGACATTAAGTGGTTTTGTTCTCTATGCATTGTAGGCATACTGCATATCTGGGAGGACTTTAGTTGTCACACACCACCAATAACAATGCTGCCAAGTTATGGAATTTAGTTGGCTTGCATGGTATCATCCAGTATAAGATTTTGTTATTTGTGTGAAGTGTGTTTGTTTGTTCATTCTGATAGGCCATTCATGAGGATGAAGATGAGAACATTGAAATGGGCTCCAGCATGGTACAAAGCATTTTAGGAACGGAGCACCAGCACCTGTATCCAAAAATTCTCAATTTAGTGATGGCAGATGGAGCTTATCAAGAAGGTAAAGTAAACCATCTCATCTGATGTTCTTTGTCTCACACAATAATAAAGACACATGTACTGGTCCATTTGTACTCTGATATTTGCCAAAATAGAAAACGGAAAATAGAACTGAAGTGGGTGTAGGAGAGAGCAACTATTTCATACAATGCAGGAAATCAAGCACGTTAGAAAATGCCGTCAAAACACACACTAAAACACTTACAAAGAGGTAAATTAAAGACATCATGACATGCCTTTTGTATTATGTTAACATGTTTTAAAGTTTTTTGCAAATGTATTTGTAAAACATGACCATTTTCCACCCTCATTCTGACCTTCTGTCAGAAACACTTGTTTTGGTGCTGCTTCTCTTTAAAGACTTGACAGTAAACGCCCACTGTTATGATTGGCTTTCTGCTCTTGACTGGCCTGCTCTCTGATTGCCATATCACTGCTCACCGCTACTGGGCGGGGCTACAGAGGATATATAAAGTAAAGTAGGCATTAATATGTTGTTGTGGAGGCATCAGATGCAAATGTCTACCATAATGTGACATCCCAATGTGTATTAAGCAGAGAACGAGTTGTTTTGGCAGCTCGGTCTCAACAAATGCTCTTTTTCAGTGAGTAGGAAGTTTTGAGTTTTGAAACTACAATTACAGTAACCTCTTACATAAATATAATTCCTCATACCATGACCCCTTTAACACACTGCCACACACTGCTTTAACACATAATGCGATCTCTGATTGCCTAATCAATATCCTGAATCATTTTATTTATGTATCTTATCTAGCTCCTTGATAGATAGTCTAACATTTTTACATTTGCGGCATAAAGTCTGGTTCTCATTGCAGTTTATTCTAGCCAAAAACTGACTGACATGTAAAGCCAGCAACTACAGTGCATTCTGTTATGTGCGGGGGTGGGGTTATCTGAAATGGATTATACCACATTAATAAAACTGAATTGAATAAGTGAGTTCACATGAGCGAGCAGTAGTTTCCGCAAACAGTTGTGTGGAGAACACTGGAAAATAACAGACAATGTTCATATACAGTACTTAGCGATCAGAATTTATGTCTGTCCAAAAATAATAAGTATTAGAGGACGACCAATAGTGGATTTTGCTGATACCAATAACTAAGGTGGTGGAAAAGGCAGATAACCGATTAATTGGCCGTTAGTTTTTTAAAAGTGATTTATACAACGTTAAAAAGATTTTTAGTCTTTCCTTACTATTATGGGCACAGACATTGAGGCTAAAAGAGTCTAACATGTATACAATCCCAAAAGCAGTTTTTTGTGCAACCAAAATCCCAATCATAACCAGAAAAATGATTATTTGGTCCATAACGTGGAACTTGTTTTTTTTTTTTAACTATAAAAAAGTCAAAAATACACACAGGACTCTTATTTTGAAATGACAAAGATGTGGCTTTGTTACAATGCTGTAGATGTAAATATTTACCAAATTAAGCTTTTTATAGCCTATATATTCATCAGATGTAGAGATGTTTCACCTAATGAGGTTTATTTATTTATAAGTAATAAAACAAAAATATCGGCAACTATCGGCATAGATTTTTTTTAGTGTCAAAACCAACAGTCGGCACTGATTAATCGGCAATAAGACCTCCAATAAGAATTGAATGCTTTTTAGACTTTACTCAGAAAACAAAGCTGCATATACAGTTCTGCATGTGGATATCTAATTAACCAGTTTAATACAAGTTGAGCTCAATCAACAGCATATGTTGCATAATGATGATTACCACAAATAATTATTTTGACTCATTCCTCATTAATTAAAAAAGTTGGAAAAGTCATCCAGTCAAATTGGAACTGGCGATTTCAACAAGCCCTTGTCATTTTTTTGTGCTATATAGTACATCAGACAGTCAGTGAATGGTCTGTGGACAGTCCGTGAGTTATTTTTGCTTTGTTTTTAGACCTTTGACTCACTGATACAAAACACGCTGCACAAGTGTTTGAGCAGTTCCAGGGCATAAAGGTCAGGTCAAATAATTTGGATTAAGGCATGTGCGTGTTTCTGCTTGTGTATGTAGCGGCCTCTGATTGATGTGAGGGTATTCCTGGCATTTGCAATATGTGTTCAGGGCTAACTCCCGATCGTGAACATTAATGTGACCTCTGACATTAGAAATATAGCCTGGAAGTTGTCTTTAGATCTTGTTTTCATTCGTAAGTTGCTTAGCCTAACAGTTCCTCTCTTTCTTTCTCTCTTGCCTTTCTCTCTCTCGTCCCCTTTCTTTCTCAGATAATGATGAATAGGAGTTATTCATCCATGCCATTGGCAGCCTTGGACAATCTGCTGGCAAGCTGAAGCGTTCCCATGATGCACTCTGACAGGCAGAGGTGCGCGTAGGGGATGGGGGAGTGAGAGAAAGGAAAACATGAAATGGACAACTCTAGCACGGGCTGTTCAGAGTCCACGGTTGTACGTGCATATCATGAGGAACTGAAGCACTACTCTGGAAATGTTGTGCATATAAATGTGTTGTAGATGATAATATTTAACCAAAGTGTAGCAGACAGAAATACAGATTCTCAGAGATATACATGTGCCCTACTAGCTGTTGACAGACGTATGTAAAAACGCTGCACCATGCTGTATTCACTAACAACTGAAGCCATGGAAACTGCTTTATAAGGATCTAGACTGGCCAGGGAGGTCTATTTCAGGGGTCAAAGGTCAATTATCTGCCCCGTATCAGGTGCTTGCACACAACAGGCAGCAGGTTTTAATCAGCTGTCTACCTCTGACAACAGACCAGTCTGAACTTAGTTTAAAAATTCCAGTCTTCTCAAACAATTTTCAGAACCTCTTTTTTACTTTTTACACATGCATTAGTCGTTTAACTAACATGCTCAGAAATGATTTAGCCTCTTTCAGACTTTCTACCAGTGACGTTTAGGGGACTTGCCGGAACTGTTATTTAAAAAAGATTGTGTAGATTGTGCATTGAAAGAGAGATAACAAAAGAGTGCACAAGCATACTTATGTGTTTGTTTGGCTTTTATAAACACATTTATAACTTTGTGCATGTTTTACACAGCTGCACTACCTGTGGGAGATTATAAATGTTGTCTTCATTTTAGTTTGCTGGCAGAATGTGATACTTGAAAGTGTACAGAAAATTGTATAGCATTCAAAGCAATTGTAAAACAGTTTGCAAGCATTATTACTGTTTGTGTGCATGTCAGAATGTGTATATCTTTGTACTGAGAAATAAAACTAAGTTTTTTTTTTGAGAGAACATGTTTTGTGTGTCTGAGTGTGGGTATGAAATCACTTGCCAACGTCTATATTTAGCTACCTATTTGGAAGGACTTTTCCTCAACCTGATTGGTGTAGTGAACTGTCAATCAGTAGCAGCTGTGTAGCTGTCACAAGAATTGGCTGGAAGTGTGTTGGGGTTTCCCCTTGTCAAAGAACATTCATGCATTCTCAGACAACCGCAAACTATTGTGGGTGTTTATAAGTTGTATCTTTGTCGGATCATGTAGTAGGAGTCACGTATCATTTGCTTTCATTAAATGAAGAGTCCATTGCTTCATTCTTTTGTATTCGAAACAAGATAATTGCGTTCTGTGACAAACTCCTTTGTGTTTTAATTGAGAAAATAAGTGTTTCATTATGGGGCAATACTTGCCCCCATGGAATGGTTTTCCAGGGATATTTTATATAAAAACACCCAGTGTGTAAGGCTATTTATCTCAAATACTTCAATTGAATTGGTTCATTTAAATGAATTCCCAATGTGAACAATTATGTCTGCTAACAATAAAATCAAAGCAATGTCAAATGCAAAAGTAGCTGTAAATAATACACAAGATGACAATGCATTAAATGTTCTGTTGAATTTTGTTTTTAAATGATTAGCCAATCACTATGGTAGATTATACATGTTTTTATGGTCTGTCACTAGATTTCGACTGGCTGTACAGAACTAATCTGACAACACCAGGTCACTACAGTGTCTGCAGATGAACTGAACCCACAACTTGATTAGCTTCATAATATTCTATTCTAAGCCTAGCAAATGCTGGACAACAGAAATAAAAAATGAATTCACTATGGATTCTAAATATTTGGGAAAGTTTTGTTATACTTTCTGTGGCATTTTTGCCCTTGTCCTGGTTAATTTCTAAATATGTGTATGTGTGTACTGTATGTGCATTTGTGAATGACTTTCTGTTTTTACCTGGACAAACCTCATGGATCATTCTGCTACTGAATTGTGTAGCAATATTAGTTTGGAGCAGCAGTACTACAACATGGTCTCCCTTTTACAACATGTAAATGGTCTGCACTTGTATAGCACCTTTTTTTAACCTTGGAGGTTACCAAAGTGCTTTACACTGTCTCCCATTCACACTCACATTTACGCACCATGCAAAGCGTTTGCCTGCCATCAGGAGCAACTTTGGGTTCAGTGTCTTGCCCAAGGACACTTCGTCATGTGGAGTCATGTGGGCCAGGAATCGAACCACCAATCTTGCGATTAGTGGACAACCCACTCTACCACCTGAGTCACAGCCACCCCATTTTTTTATAACAACATGTGAAAAGCACTCACTGCTTGTGTTTTTGCATTAAGTATAAAAGCACTGCATTTTTCACTCAGCCTCCTACAACTTAATCTTCACAACGCAATTAAACTGTATTAGTAAACACCTCTATGTTTTGTGCATATAAATGTGCCTTTTATTTCTCAATCTATGTTGTGCTTTGTTTGATATAACCTCAACATTCTGTTGTTTAACACTCATTGTCACAGTTAATTAATCCTCCTTGATGGCCAAGTGCTATGCAAATAAAGTTATATGATCCTGTGGGAGAGGATGGTAGGGAAGAAATCACACCATACTGATGGCTGGAAGATCTTGCACTTATTTTAGTGTGGTCTGCCTTTTAATTTCGAGATGAGAAATTGTCATTTAGAAATGATAGAGCATCATAAATACAAGTTAGGAATAATGCTTTTTAAGTGCTCTCAATTAAAAAGGACAATGTAATGAACTATTTATCATTAAAATACTATGTTTAAAGATTTCTTTCATTTATTTTCAAGTGAAACATTTCACATAAAGAAGTTTTTAAATGATAAAACGACAAAGATACTGTTCAAAGACAAAAAAGTATTGTTACACTTTCTGGATGTCAAACTTTGTGAATCATGTCTATATTTAATATGAATATGATGAACTACAGTTACTCTGCTAGCACTCTGACTTAATTTGTTTGCAGATGCCATATGGTTTGATATTTAATATCTAATTAAATGAAAATAATGCGTTTTTAAGGGTGACTTGAGTGTACAAAAGCGTCCAAATACTTTTTGGGGTTACTGTACTCTATTACCATGATTATATTATGATTAAGAGTCACGGAGGTCACTTGAGAGGCAAATCTAGAGGACAGTTAATCAAGGCCTGTGGACACTGGGAATGTTTAATATGTCCATGTCTGATGGAATAATGAGAATAATGCAATGAGAAGACAGCAAAATGTATTGTTCGAGAAAAGCTGTTATCCTCGCCCCACTTTTACCCATTTATCAAATCCCAAGGGTTGAGTTAATTGACTTTCTGGTTTAGGTTCCCCCAAAGGCAATGTGAAAGTCAACGAGGAAGATTTCCTATGCATATGCAATACATTTATATATTCATGCTTCATTTCACAAGCACACATATGAATAAATCACTTAGGCCTCATATTTAACCTCTAACCAATTTTATCTCTGGTCTAATCTGACAAGTGTTTTACCTGGGAGGTATAATTTTGCAGATATTTTCTCTCCCTGGGAGTTGAAACACAGATCTGGTTATATGTATAATCTCTCTGTGGGTTTATAAAAGTAGGTTAGTTTGAGTTTAAAACCTTCCCTTACCTAAAGGGAGATTAATAGTGCTCTTTCATTAACCTCTGCACTAGTTAACAGCCTCTGTTGTGGAAACAGAATACACCACAACATTCAATATCCTGCTGAAACCCTGCTGAGACAAGAGCATCAAGATTATCAATATTGTGGCCTGTAAAGCAGGTATTGATAGAGGTATTTGGGTGTGTTGGAGAAATTGAGAAAGACAAAAAGAAACCAGGATGTGTTCGATGATGAATTGCAGAGAACATTTGGTGCAAAGTGTTTATTTACATGAAACAATGGGTTTGACCTCAAATCTGCCTTTAAACATTTTAGTTCTTATTGTAATAAAACAAGGAATTGGCATAAAAATGCTGCTTTGAAACTTCAAAAGGATGTCTTTTTGACAGCATAACTATTTTAAGTGTTTGTCTCTGTTTTCCCCCCATCTTACTATTTGGATGCAAAATTGGCAATGGCTTTGTTTCGAAGGTTTTAGTCACCTTTTTATTTTATGAAAAATATTTCCTTTTTCCAGTTCATCTTCAATTGGAGAGACAGGAAAATGTGTCTGATCAATTTTATTACAGTGCTTAACACTACATCATTCTGATTGTTTCATTGACATTGACCTTTGCCCTGAACAGATGGGATTAAAAGGTACGTACCTCCCCATGCCCCACGAATCCCCTCATCCATCCATCGAAGATGGTTGACTATTTTCTGGGAAAATGGGCTACTGTAAGGTTTAATAAATGTTTTGTTATTTATTAATAGCCAGCAAACAAGACTATAACTTGAACATGGCTGTAAGAATCAATGACTATACCTTTAATGTTGTGTTGGTCTTCACTAACAGGAAAATCCTATTAAGTGGGCAGAAAATATGCAGCCAAAACACAAACACTCTAGCACTTATTCTATTAGAGCTTTAATTCAACGTTTCAGAGATTCAGATGGTTGTAGTAGTTGTCATGGCCTTGGAAAGCAGATGTGTTCAAGCTGCAAACGATCACTTCATTCATTATTCTGTCTGTCAGGATTTCCTCTTGTGTTTTGAGAAAAAAACATTTGTCACGTCTCCTGTCATTATCCTATCTGTTTCCCTTGCTTCCCCCATGCTTTTTATTGCCAATGACACAGCTGTCGTATCAAACATGGCAAAATTGTATATACTTCAGTACAAGAGTTGTGTATTTGCAAACTGCTGATCACAAACTCACTAAAAGAAAAAGAAAACCCCTCACCAACACAATTGAGGGTCTTGATGTTAATTTGTCTTTAAAGCCAATAAGCTATTGAGTATTATGGCATCATTTCACTCATTTTGCATCACCCATTCCTGAAGAATGACAGTATAGTAAGGCTATGAAAACGCGTATTTACATCTATGTAAATGCCTGTAATTATTGAGGATTAGCGCCACAGTATTCCAAGTTCAGAACAATCCAATCTCAGACAGGACAGTGACAGGGTCAGTGATAAATCAAAGCAGGCCTTCCCTTTGGGGTTATCCAAGAAATTTGCACCAGGCTTTACAGCCTCTGCCCCTCCCTTAAGGTTGTAGGGTAAATGACCCACAGCAACAGTGAAATATGACCGGAGGGCTGCTGCCAGCTCCAGTGGGATCACTTCTGACATCCAAGAGCTGTGTGATCATAAATCTGGCTTCTTTATTAGTCTCTCTCTCTCTCTCTCTCTCTCTCTCTCTCGCTCTTGCTCCCTCTCTTTGCTTGGAATACAATTTGTTTCATTCACATTCACGTTATTCATATTCTTATTCTGATTTATTGTTCTCATTAGCCAATACCACAATAGATATTGGTAACACTCAAATCAGCCCTTTATAATATGCAGCTTTAATGCACACACTTGTTACTGAATGATGCTATAATTAGTGAGAGTACAAATAGCTCACAATTATGTGTTGTCATTTTTCCTAAGGCAGACACAGGAAGAGCCAAACACGAATAAAGGGCAATTTCAAAATCAAGTCTAACATTGTGTTCACATTTATCATGTTTGTGGTGCTTGTATTCTCTGCAGGCTCTGTAAAACAGATGAGTCAGTACATAAATTATTAGCTTCCTGCTTATGGCAAAGCATCTAGAAATATATGCACTAACATACTCTAAATAAACCTCGCCAAAAATAAAGAACGCTTTTGGGAAAATGACTGAACAAATAGGTTGCACATACTAGCCTTTGACTTACTCTCTGTTAATGCTGTATGCAATAAATTCTTTCAAGATACATTACTCCGTCATGATAACGGGCAGTGAACCTGAGGTGGAAATCTTCTGATGCAATTCCTTTGGACTTGACTGAGTGCTGTGGAACTTTGGAATAAGGCTTCAGTTGAAAATGACTTTTGGAAATGGCATTTTGCCACTTTTAACACAAGTAACTAAATCATATTTTTCTTTCTGCAAGAGGTCCTATTCATGAATCATGAAACATTGCTAAGTTCCCAAAACCTTAAAAAGCACTGCCCGAAGGCTTCCATTTGTAGGATCAAACCCGCCTTTGTTAAATGAAAGCCGAGGGTGACTCAAGAATGAGTGTTTAAAATGTAAAATTCACCCTGTTATCTTATAAAGCACGATGGATTGACTCATAATCGTGTAACAAGGAAGAATCTCATCTGATGTTGAGCCACAATGATAGCCTTAGGGGCTCTCTGTAAAGTGTTTGATGATGTCAGAACAAGAAGGACAGTGTGAGGGTGACGTGTCATGTTAAAAGGTCTCACACAGTTTACACACCAGTGATGTAATGAATAGATCTTCTGACAACTTCGCTTACACGTGAACCTTTGTGTGCGTGTAGGAAGGTAGCAGCAAATTGACCTTTGAATCCAACGAAAGGTGGAGGAGAGATGCAAAGCTTTGTGAATAAAACTGCAAAACCCTAATGTTTCACAGGGATATGAGAGAACAATATATGTAAGAATATTCACTCATATAAATAACTACTAACCGTATAATTTGGCCATATGATCATTTGTATCTCAAGGGCTATGTTAGGTATTATACTATTGTGACAAGGAGGAGAGCAGGGTCAGGCCGTGAGTACACACGCCCAGCCCCCAATCGGGCTAATCAGCCAAGGTGAGGGATAAAGGCAGCCGGGTGTGGCAGTTTGAGAGAGAGAGAGAGAGACTTTAATGGTTTGTCTGGTTCCCACCTCCTCTTTTCCCTTCCAATTTATATTTTAATAAAAACTTAAACAAAAAATAAACACACACACACACACACACACACACACACACACGGCAGCTGCATGTGGCTCTCTCTCTCTCTCTCTCTCTAACTGCCGCAACTTTCCTCGGCTGATTAGCCCTCCCTCCTCCTCGTCACAACTATATACACAATACTGCTTACTGCATATTCTGCTGTGCAATATAAACTGAATACTGCAGGGCTGGATTGGTAATCTGGCATACTGGGCATTTTCCCGGTGGGCCGACACACTATGGGGCTGATCAGGGGTGGAATGACCATCGTGAGAACCAGGCTGTCCGCAAAACGGGCCGAATGGGCCGCGATAAGCTGATATGAGCCACAGCTTAATGTAGAACGGGCCACAAAACGGTGCTGCGATATGCTGAAGGGGGCAGTGATATGCAGACTAGGACATGTATTAACTCTTGGAAGACTGATCTAATAATGAGTCAGGAAAGAGATTTGGTTAATACATCACACTGGAAGGAAATGGGGGGTCAAGTTGAACACATTGCATTGTTGGATAGAGCAGTGGTTCTTAACTGGATTTCCTTCGGGGCCCAAGCACCGTAACTTTGCGCATCAGGCCACAGTTGTATAAAAATAAGGTCTAGATTCTACCTAATAGACTTTCTAATATGATACGATAAAAATTTGTCAAATTAACAATTACTGTTACTTGTGTAAAATCATGATACAATTTTAGTAAGGATGATGTTGTGTAATTTGAAAAACCTTTATTTTGCCACACAGCACAGTGTTGCTCTTTTCCTTTGTAGTGCTAATTAGCATGTCAGGCTGCCTAAAATTCTCCTTCGATTTCAAATGGTCGCCGCGAAATCGAGGGAGGCCTCCATGCCCAATGTGCACGCTCCAGAAATACAGCAGAACAGAGCAGATCATTGACACAAATGAAAACCAGGCTTCAATTGCATGGCAAAAACATTGCATTGCAGAAGAGAAGCATATTTAGCAGTGCCGAGCTCTAGGTTAACATTAAATGTAATAATTTGATTGCTCACACAGAACGTGTCCGTTAAACCTGTCCAGTTAAAAAAAAAAAAAGCTACACGTTGCTCAAAGAATAAAGCGGGGCACAGGTTTCTTGAGACGTGATTCGAAAGATGAATCTCATATTAAATTTGACACTGCGTCTAAAAAACGTGGCACTCGACAAATGAAAAACAGCAAGGATGAATGCAGAAATGTGTTTGGCTATTGTGCACACAGAAAATAGGCATACAGAGGTCTACATAAGCAACTGAATAAATAGTAAGAATGGTATAGTAGTATGTTATTCCAAACATAGCTTAGGTTTACCTAGATAGCTGCTACAATTAATTTGCGAGAGCAACGAAAACATCTCCCTGCAATGATCTGACTTTTGTTGTTTGGGGGCCCATATGAGGCAGGCGGTGATTATAAACAAACTATTAATTAAGAAAAAATGTTGCCCACTTCGCCGTTTTTTCGAAATTAATTTCCTTACATAATTATGATCAAAAGTGCTTAAAGGCTCATTCACTGTTTTAATTGTTTATATTATTCATTTCGCAAGGACATTCCAAAACCTAGACTATCGTAACTCAAAACGGCTTGCTATTTTCTCTCAGTTGTGCGTTTCGAAAATCCTCCCTCCCGACTTCTAATGATCATCCGCTGCAGTGTCCCACAGAATCAATGGAGCTCGTCATGGCGCTCGGACGCAGGAACTCGCTTCTCCTGATTTTCTTTGCTTTCTTCAAAAATTAATCAACCTGAATCAACCGGACTCTGATTTTTTGCTCTTTCAACTGAACGACTTAAAAGCGACGACCCATTCCTTGCTTTGATACGCCGGTCTGCACATGTAAACTTGTGTCCAACTGGACGATCAAGATTTCAGGATCCCTTTTCCAAAACGAATTCACTAGTTTGGGGAACTCGGGACAGAAACACTTCTGGAAGAAGAGGAGGAGTGAGAAGGGGCCCTTATTTAAGGTAGCGGTATTTTTGTGCTGTCAGAAGCTTCGCCGTAATAAGACATTTAATTAAATAGGCACCTCAGATCAAAGTTTGTTAAGGAACACGGTTTGTAAAAAAATCAAATGTAACCGATCTATTCTTGAGTTAGACAAACGTGTCGATGTAAACCTCTGTCGTGCACTGTTCGCTGTGTCACCGAGGCCAAATCACATCACATACTAGTACTACACTTTATAAGCGCTATTTGCAGTGTCGTGGTTACTTTTCAATTCACGGTTAAGATGGGTTAGTTTCAGGAGTAATGTAAACACTCGCTGTGGCAACAATGTTAGGTCGATATATTTGCAACGCTGCTCGCAACCATGTTGGCTTTGTTGTTATTGAAAGGTAATTTTTTTCAGGACGTTACGATAAAAAGGGCAAGGCTGACTGAGTGTTTGTATTGAAGGCTTATTGTTTATTCGATGTACATACACTACGCAACCTAGACATATAAGTTTGTAGTGTAAAAATAAGTAAAACGAGTAAAACAACACAACTCCAACTGTTCCTGTAGTTAAACGTGAATTCTGCGATGTATATAATTATTCAATACAAGTGTCCTTTCATTTGTCAAAAGTGTCCATTTGTGAATTTTTGCTCGTCTTGGATAGTGGATGAGGTTTGAGGAGGCACGGGATGGGCGCGAGCAACACAGCCTCGATTACAGTTAAAGGGATAGTTCACCCCTTAATGTAAATTATCTCATCATTTACTCACCCTCATGCCATTACAGGTGTGTATGACTTTCTTTCTTGTGCTGAACACAAATTAAGATATTTAGAAGAATATCTTAGCTCTATTGGTCCTCATGAACAATTGAATGCTGGCAGACTTTTGAAGCTCCAAAAAGCACATAAATGCTGCATAAAAGTACGGCTGCAACTAATTATATTTTGATAAACGATGACTCTAACTATTATAGAACGATTATTTGACAATTCTGAAATTATTGCAACTATTATTCATTAGCTCTTAATCTATTATTAAGCTTGTGCCCCAACTTAAAACGTTGTATTAAATTGGGATGGGCACTAGTACTCCAGAACGTGGGAGCAATGATCAATCATGAAAACGATGAGTGATCATGCATGATGTGACTTTTCACTTAATTTGAAATCCAGTTACAATTACCTGATAAACACAAACGTGTCAAATAGGGAGCTTATTTTTAATTTTGACATTGATCACATTTTGAGGGGTACATTGGTTGTCAGACACTTCTCATGGCAAACAAACTGATACGATGCTGCAATGCTATCGTTGCAATAATCAAAACAAAGAGTGTAATTATCTGTATTTTGAACACCTGTCTCTGCAAAACATTTGCTAAACACGCTTCGTTATCATTTAATGTAAGGACTTTGACTCGTTAATGGATATTATTTAATAAAAGTTAATGATTGTGATTGACTAAACCACCCTGCCCTGCATGACATAACACACCTGCATCTCGAGGAAATTGATGAAGATTTCCGTTCGAGTTTCCAAGTTTGGTATCCGATATAAAGGGTCATTCCGTTGCATTTTCCTCAGTTGAAAGGTGGAAATTCAGACTCTCCGAGTTGAATGGAACGTTTCATGAATCACAGCAACAACAATACAGAGCATCGTGGCTTTCCTCACAAGAGCGAACATTTGGACACACACACTTACACAGATACTTATACAGACACACCAGGCGCATGTAGCGGTGTACAGCAGGCGAGTTTTTCAAACAGTAAAACAGAGCGCAGTTAAATGGAACACAATGCAGCATCTTCAAAACTGAACTTCAGCTTAACACGCATATTAAAACACAATAGTTATGGCATCTCCTGTTATTTGAAAATGGTTAAGACAGTCACTAAAAAAACTGGTGCGCACTTACTAAGATTACTACAGTAACCTGACGGAAGAACAGACAGACGCGCGTTGTGCGTTGTTCAGAGTTGGGCAGCGAATCTTTACATAATGACAAAACATGATGCATTATATTTTGATTAGGCAATCTTTTGTACATTTTGTAACAGATTGTTTTATTTCAGCCTATAATAATGAATAGATGATACACTGGAACAACAAGACACAATGAAGACATTTGTCAGACATGCTATTAGATATACTGTTATGAACATGTAATTGCCCCTTGAGTACTTGAATAGACAAAATTACCAAAATGCCCATCCCTAGTATTAAACATACTTACTAATAATAAAGAGGACTAAATCATCTTTTAAAAATACCTCTATATGACATTCACTGAATTAATGGGAAAAATATAATTTGTATTAAGTTTAATTCAGTAAAGAAATTCACTGCAAAAAATCAAATTGTTATTAAGTGTTTTTGTCTTGTTTTCCATTTAAAAATGTCTAAAAATCCTTAAAATAAGATACATTTACTTGAGAAGCAACATATAAAATATTTAGACTTGCTTTCAGAGAATGTATCTTAAATACAAATGTATTTTGTATATAAGTGTATTTTTTCACCTTGTTATACTTCTGCGAGTGAAGTCAAAATAAACTTATATTGAAAGTGAATGCATCTTTTTATAAAGGATTTTTAGATATTTTTAAATAATTGTATTTTTAATATTATATTCAACATTCTCAGATAACAATTTTATCTTCTGCTGTATAGCTGCTAAAGTAAATGTAATTTTTTTTAAATGAGCTTTAGATATTGTTGTTGGAGAACAAGCCAAAACACAAACAAATCAAAAACGTAATTGTTGCAGTGTATAATGGGACGAAGACTACCCTCTCTCTCTCCTTTCTGTTCACTTCAATCCATCTTTAACTCACAAAAAACGAACTTCTCTTATTAATAAAGCTGCGTATTACCAATTTTCTTCACAATAAGAAATGCACATATATTATGATTCAATAAGTCACAAGCCATCACGTTATAATCTAGCTGATTATTAAGCATGTACACTCGAGGGACAAGCGTCCCTATGTACATCAGCAGGATGCAGTTTCAATTTCTCCCCCTTAGATCGGGACATTCACGCAACTCATAGAAGAGGCGCTGACCACACTTAGAAATGCCAGTTTCAGAGTTTGTAGTTATTTACATGATCTGCTTCTGTGTTATTTAAACATTAATAAAGCTATGACACATTAAATATAACTGCATTTAAGATGTTACACCGGGGTGTTTCCTTTAAAGAGCTCCGGCTCCACTTATTCCACAACGAGAGTGCTTCTGTATTAACTTATTTTGTATTTTTGCATTATAATTTCCTCATACTTTGAGATCTACCTCACCTGAAGCTGTTTGGAAATTTTAATAGTGCGTCTGGACTGTGAGCTCTTTTCTTCCTCTCCTCAGTCTGGCGCGAACTGCAGTGCTGCTCTCGCACATCCTCATTAGAGTTTAATGTGATCACATGTTATGTTAATGAGATCAAACGGCTATACATTTTTTTATTAAGTTGCTGATAACATCGGCTAATCATTCCAGCCCTATATAAAAGTGGTTTATTCCATATCTTCAGAAGCAATATGATGGTTGTGGGTCAGTACAATAAATCTCCACCTTTGACCAGCACTGACCAAGTGGTGGCGATATGCACAAAGAGTGTGAAACGTGAAAAAAATAGGGATGTTAATGATTGATCGAATTGTCATTAATAATTTGATCAATTAAGCTTATCGATCATTGATTAATTAATTGCAGGATGTGTTCTAAAATCAAGCCAGCAGATGTTGATAAGGCTGTTCTTCTAGTCATCCGCCACTAGAGGGCACTTGTTGGCTGCATGTCATTATCCAGATAACAGATGAACACGTACAGATTCGCGATGAAGCGGGCTCAGTGTAAACAGTGTTGGAGCGTTTCACTTAAAATTAACATTAATACACCATCACAGTGTGTGCAAAAAATATTAAAGTACATGACAACAAGCACTTTTGATCTCCTTCCATTAATTAATGAACAATACTCATGATTTTATTTATTTAAATTACTGTATAAAACATTTGTACTTACCTGGAGCTTACATAGAAACCAATGCTGACAGCATGAGGGTAATGCACATACTTAAACTCAGAGTCTACATAAAGGCTGTCCCTTTTTTATAATTTCACATGTTATTATACAGGATAACAAGTGATGACATTTTATTTTTTATAAAATACGCTCTGCCTGTGTTAAGATAATTCACACACATATATATACACATACTGATCTGATAGGCTTCCGAGTTCACTTTGCATTTTTTTCCACCATAAAAGCAGATCCGCGTCTGTTGGATTGCATGACTTCCAAAAAGAAAGAGTAGATTTAATAAGGATCAAAGTATTGCCTTGTAATATAACTTGGCTTTGCTTTAGAAGCACTGATGCCATTACAGGTCGTCTTCTCTCATCCAACACCTCAACGTCACGTATCCAGGGTGCCCCTCGATTGTAACTGCGAGATTTGGTGAGAGATTCAGAGGGAAAACAATGTAGTTCAGCGCTGCTCACGGCAGGGAAATGTGGATAGGAAATTTAATTTGTGATATTCAAGTAGTGTTTGTAATACTTGAGTAACTGGTGCAGAATGAGTACTCAATTACTTGTGCACATCCCTAGTTATTATAATGAGATGATTTATTTGCCTCTCCACAGTGAATGGTAGAGACATGACCATGACTGCGGCATGGGAGTGACGTGACACCCTCTTTCGACTTTCCCTCCAAACAACAAAATATCCACGCACCCACACCATGCCCTACTCTCTTCAGAGAGCTACAACAGAGTGAATGAACGACCACACTGAGAAAGATTGTGCGAGTGTGAAAATGGATGAATCTGCACTCCTGGACTTGTTGGAGTGCGCGGTTTGTCTGGAGCGTTTGGATGCCACAGCGAAGGTGTTACCGTGCCAACACACATTTTGCCGAAGATGCCTGCTTGGGATTGTGGGGTCACGTGGAGAACTCCGTTGCCCAGAGTGCCGCACGCTAGTGGAGAGTGGCGTGGATGAGTTGCCTAGCAACATCCTCCTAGTACGGCTGCTGGACGGGATCAAGCAGAGGCCCAGAAGGACGGGAAATGGGCATGGCGCAAACACTAATGGATCAGCAGGGGCGGGAGTCCGGGCACAGGGTGCAGGAGGAGGCCCGAGACAACCAGGGCTCCCTGGGGCACAATCTCAGAGAGTCCAGGCCAAGAGCACTCCAGTGAGGGTGAGTTTAGAGAGCTGTTGAGCTGGATTCATTTGGTCCCCATCAGATAAATACTGACTTTTGACTACTGACCCTTACAGCTAACATGGGTTTGTACTTGCAAAACATTTTAAACAGTTTTTGAATATATTGCAGTGATTGAATAGATTGCGTTCAATTAATAGCTTAAATACCCTATGACATTGCTTGTTGAGCATTTTCTGCCCTGTGTTGCTGTATTTTCAAATGAAACGGGAAGATTGGGAGGGATGTATCGAAGAGCTGAATATTTTTAAATAGCCAAAAGGCTTAAGATTCGTCACAGCCAAGAACCATGATATGATAGGGCTGGGAATGGCCATACATATGTCACAATTTAACATATTGCGAGACAGCAATATCATGCTTGGTAGGGCTGCACAATATATAGAATTTATCGAAATATCACAAATGTACATATCGCGATATGCTTGTTGCAAGTGCTTGTGATAACAGAGTCATTTTAATATGTTAATAGTAGCATTTAAGGTGAACCCGGGTGTGCGATTATCACTTGGTGCGTGCAGTGTGCATATGCGCCAATCTTGTGTGTGCTCTGGGGCTTGAGATTTACCTCCGTTTTTCTTCTTCACTGTCATTCCAACATTAACAGATGGGGCGATTACATGAGAGAAGACACATTTCAGTAAGTTGTACTGTATCTTTCAACATACCCACAGATGTTTGTTCATGTTTGTTTTTTTCATGCCATAAGTGAGAGAGAGAGAGTGAGCGTTGTGCCCCGCTCCGTTTGAATGGGCAGCTACCGTAATCTGTTACGTGCACCATTAAAGAGCATGAATACAACATTTATAGTTTGAATTTCATGATAAAAGTGACTATTTGAAAGCCGAGACTAAAATTGTGTTTCTCTAAAAACTACTTCTGACTTAAAAAATGGAGCATGTCATATTTGTGCATATATACAGCTGTAGCTATATATATATATATATGTACCTTTGCAGATATTAATGAGACTTAATGCTTGTTTATTGGCCGCTGTGGATATATTGCAGGATGGTTTTCAATTAATTTGTTCTGTGAATCATTCCTCTCAGTCTAAAGTTTAGCGTGGACTGAGAGCAGGTATGCTAAATGAACACAAATATCCATGGCAAGTGCTCCTGTAGAACATTTTTCAAAATAGAAGTCCCACATTGAATTAACTAATTGTGAAATCAATTGCAGTGTAAAACTAAAACAAAAAAATGTATACCGTATCATGATTTAAAATGACACCGTAACACTTTAGAAAAAGGTTCCATTAGTTAACATTAGATAATACATTAGGTTGTATATATTCTTTACAGCATTTATCAATCTTTATTAATGTTAGTTAATAAAAATACAGTTGTTCATAACTAATGCAACTTTTGATTTAAAAAATGTATTGTATGTTTTAATTTGAAATTAACATTAATTCATGCTTAATAAGTTTAGTTTTTTTGTTAGTTCATGTTAACTAATGTTGTTAACTAATGTTAACCAATGGAACCTTATTGTAAAGTGTTAACAATTACTCATCGTGATATAAGATTTTGGTCATATTGCCCTTCCCTGAGTATAGGAGTCAAGCATGTAGTTGACTTCAAATCAACTTTCAAATCAAGCCAAAAACCTCAAATTTTGATTTGATGGCCTTTAATGGTTCTATTTTTATCATGAAGACAAAGAACTGATTGTCTGACCTAATCCCTTCTGGTCAAGGGAGGTACTGCTCAATGTGTGTGTATCAGAAATTGGGGACTTCCAGCAAAGCCAAGGCATGAAATGAAAAGAAGCTTTACCTCTGATTTCAGTTTTAATTAATTTATGTTTAATGGGAATTTGAAATGTGAACACATCCTAAACTTGCTGTAAATCTCTTCAGTCAGGTTTTCTCTCTCTTATCTGTCATTATCCTGGCTAACGAACTGTGTAAATCTAGATTTAGTTTAGGATGAGTGTAATTCACATAGTTTATGGACTTTACAGGATACTGATTTAAGAATAATGTGGATGTATTTGGCCAGTTTGAAAAGTAGATGTACTAGAGGGAATCTTTAGGTTACTTGCGTAACCCCGGTTATCTGATAACATGAAGTGAGGTAACTCACTATGAGATCGCCTCAGGTGTGAATGATTGTGGAAGCACCAATGATACCATGTCTGTCATGACTGACAGACCATTCGCTGCAGCTCTTAGGGAGTCCCACCTCCCTAATATAAACCACAGCTACCTGCTTCTGCCTCATTCTCCTCATATCCCTTCTCTGCGAGCTTCATGGATGGCGATGCTGTGAGATACCTCATTTGAAGTTATCAGACAACCGGGATTACCAAGTAACCTAAAGTTCTCTTTTTAACACTCGTTCGGTGTCTGTGTGTGTATATGCTTATTGTACAGTATGCTGCATTCCCGCCTCAAGGACAGAATGAGCCACTGAAGACTCTGTGATATCCAGTCTGTAAAACCAAAGAAATGTGTGGGGAGATGACCAACTCGCCACAGCACAAATCTCTTGAATTGAAATGCCCTTGAACAGCAACCAAGATGTAGCCATACCCCTTGTGGAGTGGGCTCGTAACACTTCCAGATACTGCTGATTAGAGCTATTGTAACAAAACACAATCACATCAATCAGCCAATGAGTGAGGTGCTGGCAAGGAATAGGTTTACCCTTGTGAGAATCAGAAATAAATAGCTGAGTACTCTCACTTCGGGCTTTTGTCCTTTGTATGCCCTTAAAGCACATGCTGGACACAGAGAATGCAACCGCTCTTACTCTATAGAGGAAAAAGGAGGTGGGTGGAATGCCACCAAGTCAACTGATTGGCACATGCCCAAAAAGTCACATACTTTATGCACAAAAGCTGGGTTCGGTCTAAGAGTTACTTTTAAACCCCCTTGTGCGAAAATGAACTGATAAAGCATGTAATTCACTTGCTTGTTTCGCAGTCATGTGCGCGCCTGAGAGAGAAGATCCCTAGGCAGAGGCCAGGGGTGGTCGTAAAGCAGCTGAGCTATCTCTGTCATCCACAACTTCCCTGGCCTGTTCAGAGCTATCAGAATAAGAGTGTGACCAAACTCCCTCACTCTCCTCAGCGTCGGTCCGATTTGGCTCAGTGGGGGAAATGGGTATAGTAGCGTGTGAGGCCACAGATGGGCTAACGCATCCACATCAATGGTGCATCGTTGCCCACAAGGGAGAAGAGCAGAGGACATTGCACGTCTTCATGCGATGCAAAGAGATCTACAACTGCCTGTCCAAATCTCTGCCATACAAAATTCAACACTTGAGGGTGAAGGTGCCAATCCCTATACAGTGGATTCCCTGTGGACAGTAAGTCCACTCCCCTGGAGTCCATTACTCCTGGAACATGTTGCGCGTAGCGACAATAGGTTCGCGTTGCTCCACACAATCAGTTTCTCTGCCAGGTTGTGAAACCGGTGTAAACAAGTTCCCCCTTGTCAGTTTATGTAGGTTTTCACCATTGTGCTGTCCATCCTGATCAACACGTGATGATTCCTGAGAAAACTCATAAAATGTCTTAGAGCCAGGAATACTGTTTGCAGCTTCAGAATATGTATGTGTTTCTCTTTCATTGAGGGAGTCCAAACACCACTAACTGTCCTGCCCTCGAATACGGCTCCCCAGCCTGTAAGGGAAGTGTCTGTCGTCATCACTTTTCTCATTAGAATAGGGCCTAATGGACAACCTGTCCTGAGAGCGCTCATGCATTCTGACGAAACGGTCACTCTGTGACTTAGACTCCGCTGGGGGCCTGAGTGCCACGGCGCTGTCCAGTTCTGAATCTCCCTCATTCGCAACAACCCCAGGGGAATGACGACCACTGTTGAGGCCATCAAACCCAACAGCCGTAGACGAGTCCTGAGAGAGACCGATCTTCCTTATTGAAAAAGGGAGATGCTGGTGCGTAACACCTCGATGTGCTCCTCCGAAATAAATGCTTGAAGCTGAATGGAGTTTTAATGGATTTATTGAGAATCTCAAGCCTCCATATGCATCATTAACGTGTTTGTATCTCTCTCCGCTTGCCACTGAGATGGCGCGCAAACAAGTAGATCATCTAGATAAGCTGATACCCGCATTCCTTAGTGGTGTCAGATCCGCCTCCGCACATTTGGTAAGTACCCAAGATACCAGAGAAAGACAGAAAGGAAAGGAAAGGAATTTCACATACTCGTACGCTTTGTCTTGATAAGAGAACCTGGAGATCTATTGATGTGAACCAGTCTCCGAGACAAAGTTCTGAGTGTGAGCATCTTTGTTTTATTTTCATGTTGAATTCTCTTTTTACACAACTCTGTGCCCTTGTCACTCTGCCTGGATGCATCAGAGAATCTTTAATTGGAAAAACACCATGAGTGCTTGTGTGAACTGTTTCCTTTGCCCTCAGAGCAAACCCCGTTGGTGGAGAAGAAAAAACATTCTCGGGGGACACTTGGGGAAATGTGCTATCACCCCACCCAGACAGAGAAACCTGTGGGATCCCTGGGGATTAGGGGGACAGTGTCTCACGGCAGCCACCGCAAAAGACAGTATTGACTTTAAATGGCCTGGTTTAGGATGCGGTGTCGCGTTTCCCTGTTGCTGGTGCAGTGTGGTGCGGAGGGCATTAAATCAGGCTGTCCTCTCTTTCCAGGGGGCCTGAAGCCAATCTGACTCAACTGATAAGGACGAGCCAGCAGTTTTTATTGGGAGACATTCTTTGAACACCTCTCCTTCCTTCTTCCTTAGGTCACGTTGTTGGCACATAGCTGTAACGGTGGTGCTGAACATGACTTTCGGGTCTATGGTAGCATCCAAAAATGGCACTTTCGCCTTGTCAGAGAGCCCTGACAATTCAGCCATAGCGCTCTTTTGCCTACCACAGCCAACCACATACTCCTTCCGCAGCTTTGAACCGTGCCGTGGGACATGCGCAAGTTTAAATCTGCGATGATACAGATCTCCTCCCAGAGAGCTGAGTTGGGAGATCCGAAGTCGAGCTGTCGTCCCATCTCCTCCAAAATCCTGATAAGTGTCAGGAGGGACATTGCATTGAGGGCACGAACTGCGAGTGCTATGCAAAGTGCTATGCGATAACTATGTAAAAGTTTCTCACGCTTTCTTTGTGTCAGATTTTTTTTGCAAGAACAGTATAATCTGTGAGTGCTGCAAATGACCTCTGACATCTCAGCTCAGGAGGTGCTTTGAGTTCAGTTTGCTTTATTTCCACAGAGCAGTTAATTTTGACCACAACTCTGAAGCCTATACAAAAATATAATACAAAAACACGTTCACCACGAACGATGATTTATATTTCAGTGATTATTCTCATCATTATAATTATTATTTTTACATTTATAAATGTTTTTATGCTTTCATTTTTTTAAGTAATTTTCCACTTGTATGTTTAGACGGATACTTGCCTTACAGTAAATTGAAAGGTGGTTACTTGCATATAATTTTTTTGATCACTTCTTTATTTTAATTGATTTTCGTTTCGTTTGGAGTGCTAATTACATTTTTAAATGTTTTTGATATAAGTTTTTCTTTTTAATTAGAATTGTCAATGCAAAATCGCTAATTCACGATCCCTCAGCCCAGGGATCAGGAGTAATTGGCTATTGTGAATATTATATATATATATATATATATATATATATATATATATATATATATATAAACTCAGCAAAAAAAAGAAATGTCCCTTTTTCAGGACACTGTATTTTAAAGGTAATTTTGTAAAAATCTAAATAACTTTACAGATCTTTATTGTAAATGGTTTAAACAATGTTTTCCATGCTTGTTCAATGAACCAAAAACATTTAATGAACATGCACCTCTGGAACGTTATTTAAGACACTAACAGCTTACAGATGGTATGCAATTAAGGTCACAGTTATAAAAACTTAGGGCACTAAAGAGAGCTTTCTACTGCCCAGGGCCCCTGCTCATCTGTGTGAACGTGCCTTAGGCATTCTGCATGGAGGCATGAGGACTGCAGATGTGGCCAGGGCAATAAATTGCAATGTCTGTAAAGTGAGATGCCTAAGACAGCTCATGGTCTGAGGTGGTGTGTCACAGCATCATCGGACTGAGCTTGTTGTCATTGCAGGCAAACTCAATGCTGTGCATTACAGGGAGACAGGAAGGACAGCTGATCATCCTCGCAGTGGCAGCCCACGTGTAACACATTATTCCATTTCTGTTAGTCACATGTCTGTGAAATTTGTTTAGATTATGTCTTAGTGGTTGAATCTTTTTATGTTCATACAAATATTTACACATGTTAAGTTTACTGAAAATAAAAGCAGCTGAAAGTGAGAGGACGTTTCTTTTTTTGCTAAATATATTTCCTGAAGGAGGGAACAAAATGAATCGCACACAAAGTATTTTCCCAAACAACTAAATACCCGACTGGTAGAGAATGCACAGATGAAGTAGGTTCTTTGCCAAAGAGATGTTGCCCTTCACAACTGTTGTAAAGCAATCTTTCAAAAAGTTGAACAACACACATTTTAATTGCTATTAATTATTTTCCAGTTTCATTTAAATTTTTTGTTAAAATTATTTGTTCAAAGTTTGATGTCAAGGTGCTTTATTATGTAAAGTTAACCCTGACCCTGCTTAACAAAAATCACCCCATAGTACCACCTAGCATCCAACCAGAGGTAATACTGGTGTTCGTCGGTTTCTTGTGTTTTTTTTTTTTCTGCAACCAACTGACCAATCAAAACTTGGTCGACTAAGACTCTTCTCATCAACTAACATTTGGTCGAATATCAGGGGGCAGCCCTAGTTACATGATGAGCCAACTTGCTTCTCATATGCTGAAAAAAGTTACGTTGTCAGAGCCGCTGGTAATACCATTAACGTTAGATAGGTAGCTAACGTTAGCTAGCTAGATATAACGTTACAAACGGTAAACATTTTTCACAACAAGCAGCCAGATATTTTAGTCAACATAAGCAAGGAGACTGACGGCTAATGTCGTTAGTTAACGTTAAAGTTACATATCTTAGCTAATGTTAGATTAACATTAATCATCAATGACAACTATAACGTTAGAAACGTTATCTTTTTGCTGCCATACATTGATGATGATAAAATTGTGTTTGGAGTAGTGGATACTGTAACATTAGTTAACGTTACTTACATCAAACGATGTTGTGTCCTCACATTGCCTTAGTGTAGTCAGGTGATTCCTGTGTGTGTGTTTGTGCACGTGTGAGCATGCATGCTTCCAGTGGGAAGGGGCTGACTGGCAAAGCAACAGCGCAAAACACAACGTTAGAGATATTTTATGTTATTATGAGAAGAGTAAAAATATTTTTGGTAATTAATGGAAAACACTGATGTGTATTGTCTTGCTTGAAGAAATAGTTATTGTACAATGTCTCATATTCAAATCTACTTGCTCAAGTTTTGCAAAATTTTTACCTTCTAACAGAAGTCCAACAGGTGCGTTACTGGTAGACTTGCTGTAAAAGATTAGGCTGAATCCAGCTTCCTAATCGCAAGTTTCTTTTTCAGGAAAAGGATTGTAGCGCTCAAGTTCGTCTTCAACGCTACGTAATTCAAGCTCTGGCGAGTAAAATCTGAATTTTTACTCTCCAATGGCTAATAAAATTCATATTTGGTTGCATATGCAAATTATTTACCTGCTACGTAGATGACTCTTTCATGTATTTTCTTTAGTAATATGAACACTGAATGATTGAGTAAAACTGATGATAGGGATTTTTTGTGTGTGTGTGTGTGTGTGTGTGTGTGTGTGTGTGTGTGTGTGTGTGTGTGTGTGTGTGTTCTGGTCCATAAATATGGCTAGGGTCCCTCCTTATGTAAATCTATGGGATTTCTTTCAGTTGTTTTTATTTATTTTTTGGTCCACCAGGCTAAAATTGTTAAGGCTGATTGCTTGGAAAAGTAATAGCACATCTCTCCCCTAAAATGTTGCTTAGTTTGAGGTGTTATTCACGTTCGTAGCAAATATGGTGCAGGACAAGTTAGGTGCCGAAATTAAATACTTTAGGGTTAAGGATTGGTTTGTATTCCTAACCGTAAGTAAGAATCTTATGGACTTTCCTGACCTCCACTCTTCTAGTTCGTTTATCAGTGTAAATACCATGATTTAAGAACATAGTGATTATTATTATTATTAGGCTGTTTGCCAGAATCCAGGTAAGTGAAGTAATGTAATGTAAGGTAAAGTTGACCAGCACTCCAAGATAGGGTTGGGCGATGTCCCCTAAATTGGCAGTTGACGATGTTGACAGTAAAACATCGCGATGGACGATGATATCGTCGGTGGGGCGGGGCGGGGTTATATAATTTCATATAATTTTCAAAAATTATATGACAAATTATAATTTCGTTATTTTACTAACCCAACTAATGACTCGTCGGCGCTTTATCAGTAGGTTGCACGACACGTGAAGCATTTTTTTTTAGCTTTCACTTAAGAAGAGTTGTGCACTTTTTATTTTAATATATCTCTTTACATAAATACTATTTTCCACTTTAAAACTATAATTTCGTTATTTTACTATCCCAACTGACTCATCCGCGCTTTCCAATAGGTTGCACGTAAGGGGGAAAAATATTTCTTCCACTTAAGAAGAGTTGTGCACTTTTAAGCACTTTTTATTTTAATATATCTCTTTACATAGATATTTTGTTTCTACTGAAAAACTATAATTTCGTTATTTTACTAGCCCAACTAATTAGTAGCCTACTCATCCGGGCTTTTTAATACATTGCGCCTAAGGAAAAAAGTCGTCTTTGGGCAGCCTTTTTGCGAAGAGAGCAGCCACAGCCACGCTCACTGATGAGCAAAAGTTCGAGGCAGAAATGACCATGTACCTGCAGGAAATGGCCATTGATGGGGAAGAGGACCCACTGACTTGGTGGAAAACGAACGACAAAAGGTTTCCATTCATGGCAAGATTAGCACGGAAATATCTGTGCATATGTGCTACCAGTACTCCATCAGAGCGGGTCTTCGGCACAGCGGGTAGTGTAGTTACTCCAATCCGCAGCTTATTAAAACCAGATAAAGTGAATATGTTGGTATTTCTGGCCAGAAACATCGAAATTTAAACATGGTCTATGGTGAAAGATATTAGACTTCTTTACGCATTTTTCTCCCTCCGTTGCGGAGCTATTCGATTTTGCATATTATTTTTTAAACGTTCATTTGTGTAGTTCATATGACCACTTTACAATATTTCAATAACATAATTTATTTTGTAGCCTGTGCTGAAGTTAATTGTGCTGCTAATTATAAGTGAAATGTTAATGCCGAGTTTCGGTCTGAGTGTTGTTCCCGTTTTCTTGTTTTATTTGTTGTTCTTCTATGTTTTAATAAATGTGTGTTATTCATATTCATCTTGTTTCTTTCATTTGATTTGACATTATGGATTTATGGCCAAGGAAATTTTTCTTTAAAAGTATTAACCAGACAAAAGTGATTTGACGTTCGCTGGTCTGGGTTTATCTTAAACTGCCGCTTCAGTGTATACAAGAGCTATGTGACAATGAGCAAGATTTTCTGAGACACTACAACTACTAATAATTAATTAATAAAGGCTATTTTCTTGTAGCCTACAACATAACATATTTTAATCTAAATGTACAGTGTAAGACATGTAAAAAAGACAAGAAGCTAACAATGTCAAGATCAATATTTGTGTAGCCTGCCTGACACGGTATTTTCACAGACTAACACGTCACGTCTCTGGCATATACCACAGTATTTAAAATAGCATATATGCATTAGTTATATTCTCAATTTAATTTACAGAGCAATCCCTGCAAAGTTTTTAGGTTAACTATAGAAGAGACTAGGATTAGTGAGTCACACTAGCAAGACTCGCAAAAGGGGGCGTGGCATCACGATGGTGGCTCTACATCGTGATGTTGGTCAGCCATCACGATGGACGATGATATCGACCATCGGCACAACCCTACTCCAAGATTTAAAACTCTACTACTAAAAAATACTCTACTCCACTCACATCAGGAAACTTAGCAATGATCACTTACAGTAACTACTCTCTCTTTGTGTACCCGCTGTGTTTTCACATGCCATCCTATTTAAGGGTGTATCTGAGGTGCTGTAAACAGCCTGGCTGCTAGTGGAAAGGGTTGTTTCAGTTGTTGTAAGTTCAAACAGAATCTTTTGATTCAGAGATGGTGTAAGGACCAGGAATGCATCTGAGAATGCATGATAACAGAGCTGTTTGAGTGGCAGGTCTGTTATTTCGGTCTTCAGAGTGCTTTTGTTAAGTCTGACACATGATATGCACTGCTTTAGAGATGCATAAAACAAACTCGTGTTGGGAGGCAAACTAGTGCTAAGGATAGAATTCCTCAGTTAAGGCATTCACACCTGAGATCTTGGTTGTCAGATGTTAAACAGCACTTTCCTGTCTGAATGGTATCTTACCTAGTCTCTTGTAAACAGACTTTTGACTTTAGACATGAATTGTGCTCAACATTGCAGCTTAGTCTGGCCAAAGTTCGCTCAATTGGACCAACATGTAACCCAATTTACCACAGATTATTTACTTGACTTTTAGGGAAGGGTTAATCTGAAATCAGAAACTTTGCTAGCAAGAGAATATACAGCTTTACATGCTACACTGTGTCTCATACAGAATTCTTGAATAGCTGTCAAAGATTCAATGCCACAAGCTCTGCAAATTTGCCAAAAATGGTTATTAGTTCATCATCAGAAGAGCTCATTGTTGCAGCCTTGGAACTTGTAAATACTTCTTTGCTTCCTTATGGATTAATAATAAATTGAAATGGAAATTGTAAGGAACATAACCATTCTGGCTCCTTACCGGTTCCATTAACATTTCTTTTAGTACTTTTGAGGAGGAAATATTTGGAAATAAGCAATTCTTATTTGAATTACTGCCCTTAGCATCCTGTTGCCAATTGATGAGATGATTTCATATTTTCACTAAACAGATTCTTGCAAAAGGTGTGTTTGAAGAGATGTTTTAAATAAGTGTTTTTAATAAAAAACATTCTATAAAATGCCTCAAATTACAATCAGTGTGTATCTTCACATGGTAATGTCAGCAAACATCCAGTAATTAATCTGATTTAAGTCTCACAAGCCTTAAGTACACAAAAACAAGTAACCGTTCTTGATTCATTTAGAGTCGGACATGACAATGAATCACTGACGGTTCAGTACGTTTTTCATTCACTAAAAGGAACTGGCAGATAAGAGTACAGTTTTTGGAAAGTAGCACTACATGTTTTGCCATGTAGGGTGTAACAGTTCTCAATAAAAAAAAACAAGCATTTGGACTGCAGTTCATCTCAAGTCTAATGACGGATCTGGAGCACAAGGTTCATCGAAGAAAACAAAGCGTCAAATAGGCACAGTTACAACCTCCGCTAATGCTCCTGTATGGTTCTCCAGTCTCCACCTGTGTCTCACTTGGGTCAAATTTCTTAAGAGAGTAGCTGTCCAGTTAACTAAGTATGATCAGTTGATACATCACAGTTCTGCACATGTTGGTGTGTAGTTTAAAATGGCAAGCAGAAAAAACAAGCCGCAGAGATAGTCTCAAATCTAACATTTTTGATTTTCCGTCATTTCCAACACCGATGGTCAAAAACGTGCAAGTGCTGTATACTGGTAATGGGATGTTGTTTTTATATCGATATATGATTAACCGTTATATAAATAGTGCAAGCCGTGCAGGTGAGCCCACTTCTGATTTAAGCAGGCACTCTGTGCTAATTCAGGGACACCTAAAACAACAACAACTTAAGTGTTTGGCGTGTTCATTGCCAAAAGATTAGTTGCCCCACTCTGTTGATGAAGATTTGGAATGTCTGCTTATAATTTAAACACTCGAGCCATGTTATGACATCCCTTCTCGTATCCATTTTAATAGCAAATAATAGTTGTTCCTTCTATAGTGATGTAGGCTACAGCTTCCGACTGTTGAGCGTATTTTGAGTTGTGACCTTTATGTTGATTTTTGTATCATATTAATGCAGGTATTAATTTAAAATGTTTTAGTTATTAGTAAAAAAAAAGTTAAAGATAGTTCACCCAAAAATGTAAATTTGCTGATAATTTACTCACCCTCAGGCCATCCAAGATATATCAGAGTTTCTTTCTTCATCAAAACAGAATTTAAGATTTAAAGGATTTCATTTCAGACCTCCTCCTTTAAACAATCCAAGTGAATGTACTCCATTTTTTGATGGCCCAAAATGCATATTTAGGGTGCATCAAAATAATCCACAGGACTCGAGTAGACAAATAAAGTTCTTCTGAACTCAAACGACTGATTATTTTTAGAAACAAAACAAAACTTGTATACTTTTTAACTACAAATGTTCGTTTCCGTACATCTCTGTGATGCGCGCTCATGAGAGTGATGACGTAAGCTTATTGGTAAGGTCTCGCGTCACGTGGAGGAGGCAGGAAGCGCGTCATGGTTTACAAGAGAAAGAGAGCTGTACAAACTTTTAATTGTCTTTGCTCTAGATTTGTATTTGTATAAGTGTATTGTTCAAAATGGTCATTTGGTGTGTGTATCCTGGATGCTTCTACCTTTAGAAACCCAAAGAAAATGCATGCCAGGAAAAATATAAACTTGTCATTGTTTGCTTATACGTGATGAGTGATTTGAAGCTCTGGCTTATCACGCTCAATCTGGATATCAGTACACCCCTACATTCTCTCAAATATTGTAGGGTGTGCAGTGAACATTTTACCCCTGAGGATTTCAGTTCATCAAAAGAAACAAAGGGTCGATATCTGAATTCATCGGCTGTGCCAGTGCTGTTTTTCCAGTGAACTCGAGTATTTGTGAAAACTTTGTCATTGTCACGCCTCCCTCAGCGCTCCGCTCATCACTCAATTTCAGATTCACCGCACATGCACTCAATTCACTCGCTCATCACTGCCTGCATAAATAACTTCACTGTCAAGTCTCACACAAAGGATAAGCAGTGTTTATTTACCAGTCTGTATTTGCTCTTGATCTTCATCGATATCTGTTTGTGCTTACTCTGCCGGTTTGCCTGTTACTTCTTCTTCAGTTTATGAAGCTTCTCTTCTGTGTAATATCACCTGTACCATTGATCTCACTGTGTAAACCCTGTAAATCCTGTGAATCTCAGTAAACGCTCTCGTGCTTCGTTTCACTAACTACAACTTGTGTGGCTTTAATTCCTTAGTCAATTAGCCTATATATTTCTGCTAAAGAAAAGCATAATGCAACTGGATGGCTCTGAAATAAAGGATGGTTATTTACTGCAGTAATGTTTTTTTTATTATTTGGAAATAATTATTTCATTGTTTTGAAACATTTTTTGACTGTATTGATTTGTGAACAGCGCTTGGTCTGTTGTCTGTTCAAGTTTCTCTCGTAAACAATGACACGCTTCCTGTCTCCTGGAACATATTAGATGTGTTCACCGCTTTTGCTGGCACTTTTCGCATGCATGTTTTGCATATTGGATACCCGTCTTCAACAATTCCTGTGTCATTTTTTAGAAAGCCAAAATGCTCCTAAATAGCTGATTTAATTTGCTTCTTTGGCGGATACAACTCCGGGAGATCACATTGTTCTGCCATGTTTTCATTTTGAGAGTGTCTAGCCTTACCTAGACAATCACCTTGTGAACTCCGTTACCATAGTAACAGCCTCACAGACCAGCCAGGCAGGGGGCAGGGCACTCGCGTGGCGCAAGTAGTTAGACCCACACTGAAAGACACATTTTTAGTACATTTTCTTAAAATAGACAACATGGTTGTTTTTTCCGTTTTTTTTAACCATGACCATTTTAATCGTGGCTTAGCTTCAGTGGGTACCCGGTCTTGACCTACAGGGTAATATGACTGCTGGCAGCCCGCTCTTACCATTTTTGTGCTCTATATGCAACAGATGGTTTGTGATTGGTCCGTTGGTGTGCCATCTGAAGCTGAAATTATTCCTGGATCTCATCCAGGGGGTTCTAGTGTTTCCGATAGGAAGAAGTAAGGAAAAGGTGGGATGTGGGGACATGCAGGTGGATTCAGTGAGTGGCCACTGAAAAGCTGAAAGATCAAAGAATGTGCTGACACCCATGAGGTCCAGATGGTAAAGTGTTCAACTCCCTCTCTCCTCTGACTCAGTCTCTCTGCCTTTCTCCTGATTTCTATCGGCGATGTAGAATAGTAGGAGATTTGGTCGAACAGACAGATGCACAACAGCTTATTGTTTGCGATCACCTCTGATCTGACCGACTCAGGGCAGTGAAGGGGCAAGCAAATACACTGTGTGTCTGGGTGGGGGTGTACAAACTTTTACATTTAAATAAGAGACAAATTTGTGAGAAAGCAAGAGAAGAGATGTAAAACATCACAGTCAGCGTCCAAAATGAACCATTTACCACAACTGCCATTGGCGGGTGAATTGAGAAAATGTACAGTCCATATTTCTTATTTGTCATGAGACTGTAGTCATTTAAATTAAGAAAATATATTTTTGTCCTTTATGATAGTGGGATTATTTAGCTGTCTAAACTTGCATATTAGTGACAACTGTCAATTGCTGTGTCTTACATTTAGATTAGGCTTGTGTTCAGCAAACTGGCACAACACATTTCTACTGTGTGTAGGAGCGAGAGTGTTTATAGGACTGCTTATTAGATGCAGTTCTATGTGTCTTCATCCCCTCAATGAGAAGCAGGGAACTGCATACCAGCATTATGATGGTTTAACCCTATCACTTTCTCCTCCTGTTCTGAGGTGACTTGACTGCTTTCTCTTGCCAGTGGGCAGTCAAAGACAAAAAGAAAAGGAACAGCGCCTAGGTCGTAGGTCAGGTGTGAGAGGTCATGAGACACTGAGGTCATCAGTAGAGCAGGAGGAAGAGCAAGCAGTAATGTAATTCAGAGCTACACTTTGCTCGCCCTAGCACACACATTTTGGATGTGGGAGTGATGTAATGATCTTCAAATCTGGCAGAGCATATTTAGTGCAATAATTAAAATATACACTGAACTAATTAGAATAAGTTCAGTGTCATGTGATTTTAAACCATTTAAAAATCAAAGCACCTTGAAGAGGCTATTTAACCGCAGTAGTGTGACTCCACGCACATGATTATATTTGGGTTCGTTGCCTCACTGGTGTGTGAAACCTGCCCATGCAGATTGCATATAAAGGTAGTGACAGATTTATTATTTTTGTTTAACTTTAATGCAAGATTTTATCATTTGAAGATGGATGCATTGTGCTATTTAGACTCGTAGCTCACTGCCCTTTATTTGCTGCTGTTTTAAGTAGTGTTTAAGGAAATTCCATTACAATAAACATTCTTTATTCCTGCGTACTTACACCAGATGAAAAAATTATTAACCGTTCATGAAACCTCACGTTACAATAAATATTGCAATGCATGTCACGATTTTATGTATTATGATGTTATGATTGAAATCTGATTCATAAACTTTCAATTCCAATTCAAGGAATAGCTTTTTTACACCAGCCGTGCTATGTTTGATTAGAATTAAATGTATATTTATTATTCCCTCTGGAGTAAACCGGTGGTACTGCAAGCTTGCATTTCTCAGGAATCTTCCTTATTATGGTCCGGGGCATTGCGACCGCCCCGTCACCCAAAATACAGAGTCTGGGGCAAAATGAAATTTGAGTGCCCAATACGTCACACACAAAACCCTCAACCAAAATTCTTTGATCTTAACCCACCACCAAAAACATGGGTGTGTCTCCATCTTCTGATTGGCATCACCAGGAGGTGGGAGTGTCTTTAAGATTAAGCCTATACAATCTGGAGGGGGTCCAATAGAATCTATGTAAAATCTTGAATTGCATAAAGCACACCCTTGCATCTCTAGATACAGACTTGAAATTTTTTAGAATCCTAGCCCACACGCCCTCCTCCAATACCAAGTTTAATCTTCCACCCATAATCTCTTGATAGATGAAAAAAAGCTCCATCCGTCCCCCAGACTCTGAATTAGCAGCAAAATATCTTATGTGCTGCTTCTCAGGTAAATGTATCTTGTTTTAAGGATTTCTAAATAATTTTAAAGACAAAAACACCTGATAACAATAAGAGTTTTTTTGCAGTGAATTTCTTTACTGAATTAAACTTAAAAGTACACCCTTAGTAAGCATGTTTAACCTTTTAAGTCAGGGACAAGCTGAATAATCGGTTAAGAGCTAATGATTAATCATTGCAATAATCGCAGAATAGTCATTCTATATAATCATTAGTTGCAGCCCTAATCGACAAACTGCATTTTCAGCTTTACACTCTTCAGATTTTCTTGACACAAAATGTAACTTTAAAACAAACAAACTGTGGTTGATAATTTTACATGTTTGTCAGAAAGTCTCTTCCTAAGTAGGTAGTTTCTTGCCAGGATCAGCTATAATGTAGACTTAATGTCGATAATCAAATCTCTGACTACTAGACAAGTCTACATGCGTTAACATTTGCTGACATCTATACTTTTTATAGATGTGCGGAACAACTAAATTCACTGACATTTTTATGTAAAGAAGGGACATACAAGTACAGCTCCTATCTACTTGAATGGGGTTTTCTACTGAAATCTCCAAAATAGTTGGTCAAGATTACGATCAAAGAACATATTTCAAATCAGCAGTAAAATCTGACAACACTGGTATCATAAATTGTGCTTTACCTCGGATTATACTAAGAAACCACATTTTCGAGGCTTGTATAGCTAATGCATGTGCACGTTTTTGATATGATTGACAGGTGATGTCTGTATCGAAAATATAATTGGCACTTTTACCTGTAGAGCAGGACTTCCTTTCTACATCCATTGACCATTGGGCATTCCAATTTCTCCCATTTATTTTAATAGACGTGACCCATCGTTGCTTAAGAGTCTCAGAGTACAGTCAACCCTATGGGCATGTACAGATGCATTAGAAAAACTGGGCTGGAAACAGATTATACTTTGCTGAAGATGAAATTTGAATCATGTGCTCTGTGCACAAGCTATAACAGCATGCGTAAAACCAAAGTATACTTTTGTCAGATTTTTTTCTCACTTTTGCTGTCTTTCCCCCCATCTCTCTCTCTCTTTTTCACTCGCTTCCTCCCTCACTGCATCATCTCTCTTTTCCCCACATCCCTTACAGCTTACAAGAGAAAACTTCTCACCCAGTCACACACCCCCACACACACACCGCCTGGTTCCATTTAACTCAAAAGCCCAAGAGTTTGTCCATTAGTGACAGTGTTTCGTGAGACTGACCTCCTTAGCGGAAACTTCCCCAAACCCCAAAAGCCTTAAAATCTAAACTCCCCAGGCCGCTTGTTTGATGTGTGAAGCTTTTCCTCTCTCCCTGGTTCCTCTCAGCAGTCTGTTTGCTTGTGTTCACTTTTTGTGTCTCTTTGGCAGTACGTGGTGTTTTTATGCAAGGAACAAGGAACGCTGTTTATTGTGTTCTGGCACATATAAAAGGTTTTTGTGAAATTCCTTTGACCCCGCCCCTCCGAAAGGGCCATGTTGACTGCCCTTTTTGATGATATCATGAATGCCACGGAAACCTCTGGCTGACCCATGCCTATGTCACATAAACCCTTCATTAAGGCCAGTGCCCTGTAGGCAAGCCTGTACTTGCAGATCTCAGTGCACACAGATCCCCGCTCTCTCTTTCCCAGTCATGTCTCCAACTTTTCTTTCTGCTATCCTGCTGTGTTCTCTGTTTGAGTTTCATCTGATTTCTCCCATCATCCATCCCATCATTCTATTTATTACCCATTACTCCCCTGCTTCCATTTTCTTGTTCTCTGCCTTTTCATCTTTTTCAGATGTCATTTTCAACAGCATAATGTTTCCTACAGGCTTCCAGATGGTTTGTATTTGTGTGTCTCAATGTGTATTAATGCGATAAATGAAGCTGATCTGCCCTATGAGTTTTATTGCTCACTTTTGTCCACTATTTGTAAAATGTCCTGTTGTGCAAGTGTCTTAAGGCTAAAACATACTCTATGCAAGTACATGAACACAGATGCTTCTAGCTACACACGCTAGGTTTTATTCTGAAATGTGTCAGATTGTAGTTCATAATGCAATGCACGTACGTGTTGTAATCTCAGTGTTGCCGTTATAACGGGCATTAGCGTAAACTGTCTTCTATTCAGTTTTCAGGTCAACTACTGTCATGGCTGGCATAGATTTTTTTTGAAAATCTTATTGAGCAACTTGGTGAAAGTCAGACTGTTAATAGCTACTTATCAGAATAGAACACATCCGGTTTAATAGCACAGGCATATGAAGTTGACTGTTCTCGCCCCCTTGAGTTACTGAGGTTTGTTACCGCCACAGTAACAAGTACGTATGTTAAGTTCAACAAAACCCCACGTTGGCAGTGTGTTGGCAAAAAGTTAAGGTCTACGTTCGGGTACTTGTGTAAGATATGTAGGAGCTGCACTGGCATGACTGGAAATAGCCTCCTGGGAGCATTCCAAAGATGGCCGACAGTGCACTGACTTGCTAGAAAGACTTTGACTGAGTATACTGCTTGAACTTTAAATTAAAATGTAGCTTACCTAGTGGAGTTTACTTGTAAACAAACAAGTTATGTTTAATTCTTGAGGTCTAACAATCACGTGGAATCCATTTCCTCCCCATTAATGATATGAAATATATATTGTAATAAATATCGATATTGAACAATATGAAGAAACAAAATGTGATTATATTTTTGCCAATATTGCCCAGTCCTAGGCCTTAGTATGTTTATATCCACTTACAAGTGGCTATTTTTGCCTCAGACATGCTATATTCCCTGATGCACAGTGTGTTTTTGCATGCTGGCACAAGCTGGTGTTTTCGATGTGTTTGTGTATGCTTGGACTTTATAGAGCGTGACTGACAATTACTTTGCCCCGAGGTTACATAATTTCAGGACAGGGATCAAAAGACCTAATCAGGTGTTAAAAGCTTAACCATGGAGACCGACTTGCTGTTTAGCCGAGAACGCTGGTGGGCCCTTGGGGAAGGGTGTGTGTGTAGGTTTCCCTGTCAGTGTATGCATTTAGTCTGAAACGGACAAATTGCAGTTTCAGTTCAGACACATTTCTGGAGTGTTTGTGTGTGTGTTACTTATCTTTTTTCATTTGGGTATACTGGTCAACCATCGTTTTCAATCACTGGTGCTGGTATCTAAACTCTGTCTCAAATGCCCTAAGCCGTTGATGTCCTCCTCTTTGCCTTGACCACATCTTTGACCATCGCAAATCTGCAAGAGAGCAAGTACTAAAGTGCTCCATTTGGGACAGAGTCCTAGAATGTTGGGTGGGAGATACAGCTGCATACTTATAAAATTGAATGACAGAAAAAGCATGCACTTAAACAATCCTTACAATTGAAAACCTTTAATTATTGTCTAGGTTGTAGGTAGATCTTGACACAAGGGGGAAGGAACCCTTCTGTTAATATGCCAATCTCAAAATAATCTCAAAATTGTGTGGTGTGTGTGTGAGACGCGTATTAGATTTAATATTTAATTTAATAATATTAACATCTGCTATACACGTTTGCATGCCTAAATTGGCACCATCTGCATGTTACCCAGTAGAGACACATCTGGTCATTATTCGCCAATCAATAAGTGCTAACCAGTCCATATATCATCACACCACTGTGTGTGTGTGTGTGTGTGTGTGTGTGTGTGTGTGTGTGTGTGTGTGTGTGTGTGTGTGTGTGTCATTTTGTATTCCTCTGACACCTGAGCTGCTCGTGACAGCTGTGTTTGTGTGTCTATAATGTTTTCCTTTTGGTGCTGTTTTGTTGTAAATGCATCACACCTGTGATGGCCCAGCTGGACTGAACCACACACACCTCCACCTTGCTGTGTAGTCTATGTGTGGTCTTATGGCTGTTATCGGTAGATACTTTCAGCAGAAACCATTTATTTGCTTTATCGTACAGTTTGTGACAGCTCGACAATAAATCAATAAATATGATGTCATGAAATTGCATATATTATATTGCATAAATACAGTATATTGTTATGTTTGTTGTTTACATTCCTAATATTTGCTATTTACAAGAATTTACTTAGATATGTAGTACAAGTGCTAAAATGGTACCATCTCTAAGACCTGTGGCAGGGACTTTGACAGTAGAGTTTGTTTGGCCGAATGGCTTCTTAACTAGGGATGCACCAATACTACTTTTTCTCTTCCGATATCGGAAATCTCAGTACCGGGCGATACCGATACCAGTGTTGTTTTTTGCATAATCAGTTTAGAATATCTTTTCTTTATTGTGTGGAAATAATTGGGTGTACTCTTTAATATGTAAAGAAACACAAACCTCTAACTACACATTATTTCAATAAAAATGTATAGCTTATTAAGAAACACTTTATTGTTAACTAGTATACTGGTGCATGCCTGATCTTAACAGAATTCATACTGTGTGTGATTAGAATTATTTGTTTCTTTTGTTGTTTTTTTTTTATAAATAACTGACTGTAGAGAACAAAAAGGATATTAAAAGAGACCTTATTAAACAACAAATGGTTTGCCTGGATCTAGTCTTTGAACATATTGATATTTGTTTGTATCGACACAGCCCTAATACGCAACACATCATTGAAATTAATTTAAACCGACTGATCTCA